>NC_134584.1:71570731-71840731 GCF_037038515.1 Microtus pennsylvanicus
AGAAGAAAATTATCATCACAACATCAATAACAATAAAAGTAACACCAATAACAACAATTAAAACAATAAATGCAACAATAGACAATAACTACAGTAATAAGTGTAACAACTGCCACAGTTACAATAGCAGCGGCAGCAAAGCTCTGGCATTATGATGAGCCCTAAACAAAAGCACTGATTTTAATTGGGGGACACAAACCAATCGTGAATTCCCGAGGAGTCAAATCATTGTGTCCGTATTAAGTAATACTTCAGTGTCCATAAGACAAGAGACTTCAAAGTGAGGCGGAGCGGCAGTAACAGTGTTAAAATTATAAATCAACATTTAAAAAGAATTGAACACAAACACAGACATCAACTTGATAAAAGACAATTGCCAGAATTATCCTGAATAATGAATGGCTGAACTGCTTCTGTTGAGACTTCTAAATTATCACACTACCAAGTTTTGAACTATTTAGGCTTATTTTTACCTTAAAAATATTTTTGAACTGTAAGTAAATTTCTCTTCAAAGATGAAAAAAATCAAACTACAAGTCAATCATATTTTTACAACAAAAATCTAAAAGATAATTTTTTCTTCATAAAAATAAAAGTCTAGTTTTACCTAAACTATTGACTATGAAAATAATTTTAAAACTGTACATAAAGTAAATCATAAAAATCTTTTAAGATTTTGTTATCAATTGGAATGATGAATAACTCTCAATCTTTTATTTAAAGTGATACTTTACAATTAGGTCAGTATGCAGATCCTGAAACATAATTCACATTATTGTAATGTAGGAAGTCTTCAAGAATCAAAATAATCACAAGAGAAAAAAAGTCACCCTAAAATTCAAATGTCAGAATCAAGTCAGCATTCTAGATGTTATGATTTTTTTTATATGCACGTGACAAATTTCTTTTCATTGGTGCAATTTCAGACATTTAAGAGATTAGAAATATTTATAAGCTCTTATGCAAATCCATTGCATAAAGAGTCCTGGTCAGATAATAATTGTTCATGAAAATCAGGATCACGGGATGCTTCCATCCCAGCAATAAACAATGATTTAGAATATTGACTAAGCCTTTGGATAATTATGTCAACTAGAATTTTTGTTGTAAAGTCCTTGTAAAAGTATGAATTATTTTTATTTGAGTATTTAAAGTAATTAAAATGAATAAATTATCTATAATCTATTTATGTCTATCATCTATGTATCATCTCTCTATGTATATCTATCTGTCTACCTACCTATCTATCGGTATGTATGTATCTGTCTGTCTGTCTATCTCTCATCTACCATCTATCTACCCATCCGTCCACCATCCATCTACTGACCTATAATCTATTCTTCCACCATGAGTCCACACACATCTCCCTGTCTACTTTCTGCTCCACTAACCTGGAGTCTGATCCATTAGTTCCCCCTTCTAATCAGCTCAGGGAGAAAATTAGTTGGCATTTTATTAACACATCAAAGGGACAAAGGTCAGCTGGCAATCATGCAATAAACATCTTAGATGTGGGACACAAGCTTAGTGGATTACATCTTGTGCTTAGGGGTACATTTTATCCTTTGAATTTAAACCAGATCAACCATATCCACTCCAGAAAGATCCACAACATTTATAAGTTCATCAAAAGCAATAAAATAAATGTAATGTTACGGTTATAGAAAATCTCTGTTATTATGAGTTAAAGTACAAAAATCTAATTTTATGTCTACTGGGAAATATTGTCAAAACATCAAGGAAAAATCATTTCAATGTAAGATCTAACTATGACTTCATATACTTCTTGGGATAATCAAATATCATGCTAATACAATGTTTATAAAATATATAAACTTGTTACAAATGTAATAACTGAGGTCCAAATACATGCTGAATAATAGAATGCCTCATTGCCGGTCATCATTTGCTCACTGTTGACATTTTAGAATCCCAGAACAATTAATTCTGATAGAGGATATTATTTTATAGTATTTTTAAAAAAGAGTTGCTAATAATAATATAGCCCAAGTAAGGAATTTAAATGAAAGTTTGTTTCCTTCAAAACACATAAGCGTTTCCCATGTTCAAAGACACGTACATATAATTATAAATGGTGTGTTAAAGTAGAAGCATCATGACCACTCAGCTGAGAAAGTCTCCTCCCAATAGCCTCCATTCATTACTACCTTTTCCTCATCTTTATAATCACCTGTTTATCAGCAAATGATGTCTTAGTAAAAAGACCCCATAATCACTAACTAATATCTTTTTCATCATGTCTATGTGTGATGTTTAAAACTGTGCTCATCTGTTTCTGTCCCCTACTTAAAACAGTTACAAGTCACTGATGAATTTTTAATGTGTCATGCAAGGGACCAGGTTAACTATGCCCTGCAGTCTTATGGAGCTCAGTATTCCCTAGTAAAAATTCATGATATCTTTGCCTGAAGTCTTATTAAAATTGCTTCATTCAACCAATGGGTAAAGTATTTCATTAAAATCATGCTAAGTGATTATAATAAA
The DNA here is from genome assembly GCF_037038515.1 of Microtus pennsylvanicus. NCBI lineage: Eukaryota > Metazoa > Chordata > Mammalia > Rodentia > Cricetidae > Microtus > Microtus pennsylvanicus. The sequence goes on from NC_134584.1 coordinate 71,573,237, forward strand.
AAATCTTTGTAAGAAGATGTAAGATGTAAAAGAGATGTAGGCTGTCATATAACAGATCTAGTAATGAGATACCACCAAAATAATCTACATTATATTATTCTAAGAACAGAATTTTAAAGAAAACAACTAAAATTGTTATAGTTAGAATTTTAACAAATATATCTCTATATGATTACAATAGCATTTTCTTTTTAAAAATAATATTTTGATTTGCTCTTTGAAAATTTCACACATGCATACAATATATTTTAATCCTCACCAACCTGTCACTACCTATGGTGCTAACTGCCCCCAGAACTTCCCCAACACATCTCCCTTCCAACTTTGTGTCTTTTTTAATTACTTTCTCACAGACTCCAATTAGAGTTGGCCTAGTGCATGGGCGTGGCCGTCCACTTGACTCAGAAGGTACACCTACAAAGAAAAGCCACTCACACTCAGAAGTAATCAACTGCCAGTAGCACTCAGCTAAAGGTTAAGTAAAGCTAAATACTGTAGCAATATTCTTCAGATAATGGAAGTAATTTATTGAAAACATATGTTCATTATTTTTTATAAGGTAAGTTCTCACTGTATACCACAGGCTGCTTGGAAACCATAATTCTGCCCCATCCACCAACAGGCTTAGCAGTAACTTACTTATCATTACTCATCATGACCACAGATAAACAACAGGCTTAGCAGTAACTTACTTATCATTACTCACCGTGACCACAGATAAACAACAGGCTTAGCAGTAACTTACTTATCATTACTCATCGTGACCACAGATAAACTCTCCTCTTACTCATCATTACTCACCGTGACCACAGATAAACTCTCCTCTTAGCAGTAACTTACTCATCATTACTCACCGTGACCACAGATAAACAACAGGCTTAGCAGTAACTTACTCATCATTACTCATCGTGACCACAGATAAACTCTCCTCTTACTCATCATTACTCATCGTGACCACAGATAAACTCTCCTCTTACTCATCATTACTCATCGTGACCACAGATAAACTCTCCTCTTACTCATCATTACTCATCGTGACCACAGATAAACTCTCCTCTTACTCATCATTACTCATCGTGACCACAGATAAACTCTCCTCTTAGCAGTAACTTACTCATCATTACTCATCGTGACCACAGATAAACTCTCCTCTTAGCATTAACTTACTCATCTTTACTCATCGTGACCACAGATAAACTCTCCTCTTACTCATCATTACTCATCGTGACCACAGATAAACTCTCCTCTTAGCAGTAACTTACTCATCATTACTCATCGTGACCACAGATAAACTCTCCTCTTAGCATTAACTTACTCATCTTTACTCATCGTGACCACAGATAAACTCTCCTCTTACTCATCATTACTCATCGTGACCACAGATAAACTCTCCTCTTAGCAGTAACTTGCTTATCATTACTCATCGTGACCACAGATAAACTCTCCTCTGGGTTAAACACATGCATGCACAGCCGGCCAACAGAGACAATTATTTCATTTCCACTTTTGTTTTGACCCCATAAAATTTATTCAAAATATATATAAAAGCTTCTCTTTTGGTCACATGGAATATTCTTGATGAATAACTTAACCTTAAATAAATTATCAATGATAGGCTTCTTCTAAAGAACAAAGAGCTGAAATAACCCAAAGCGTTGCACTTTCCCTGCTGAGCTGCATTTTGTCACATAAAGGGAACGCTTTGACCTGGATGGCTACCCAGCTGTCTGGTTTGGGTAGAGGCTGATTCTCTGCTTTACTCTAACAACACTCTTTCATTACAGACAAGCATAAGAGGGGTTTAAAGTGTATGTGATGGAAAGTGTAGTTAGTGAGAGACCAAAGTGACCATATTCATGGACGCTATCACACTCAGAAGAGACGCCGTGGAATTAACTATTGGCTGATTTGCATGCACTTGAAATCTAGTCCTTACTTTGACATCTTGCTCTTCACAGATACCTGGAGGTGCATTTTCTCCACTTTTATAATGTGATAACAATTGACTTACAATAATCACGAGGCTTGTCTTGAATATTTTGAGGTCCCTGTCTTCTGGAGCACTGTTCTATTATTTCAATAGTATATACTGTTTCACAGCATGTAAGTACCACAAATATTTCCATGAGAGTCTCTGACAGAGGTGTGGCAAATAATATGAACAAAATATGAATAAAAACCTTATCGCCCAAAGTGAAGTGACAAGCAGGTACTTAGACAACAGGAAATTTTATGAGCTGTGTACAAGATGTTCATGTTACAAAAGGAACACCAGTGGAGTGACTCTCATGTCATCATTGGTGTCCAAAGACAAACTTCAGATTGAAGTCTTGCCCTGAGGATGACAGATGATCTCATTCCTGCAAACGACAACTCCAGAGGAGCAAATTGTGTCTATAGGAAAAGCCAATGGTGAGCATGGTAACCACTAAAAATACCAGTGCTTGTATTTGAGTATGATTCAACCATATTCTTTCTAAACTCAAGAGAAAACTTCTCCTATTAAGGCCCAGATTTTAAGGAAAAGACCACAGCTTAAACACCCAGAGCCTACTTGCCCATCCCTTAGCTCTTAAACACCGCTGCTTGGAGGAAAAGATTCAGAAACAGTGCCAACTTGGGAGGTGCATGAAGACCAGCAAAGTAGGTAATAATTACAAATGTGAGATTTCCCATGAATTTTTTAGTACAACACTGTACTTTTATAACACTTTCTGGTGAATATGGAAAGTGTTTTAAGGCAGAGTAAAAATCTGAATGAATTAACAAGTGCTCATTATATTCTCATAGAAAAAACCAAAATGAGTGAGCTGATTTCAACTCGCTTGGCATTTAGAATCTCTATGAAAATGTACCAAGTTAAAAATTCCCTTAGTCTAATATTAACACCTGTACTGAATATAATCTGTCAACTACTCAAGTGAGTGCTGAATTAGACACAGGCATTTTTCATCTGTGGTGGCAAATTTTCAATGTTTAAATTGATAGTTAACTATAAAACATTAAGAATTTTATATATAAACATAATGGAAATAATATATTTGTTATTCATTTAAATATTTTTATAGATTCAAGGAAATTATGTGGATTTATATTTACTTTATCACTAAGATTAATTAAACAAATTAAATGTCCTATAAAAATCTGTCTACCATCTATCTATCTATCTGAATGTATGTTAGAATGGTTCCTTCCCTCAAGCCAGACCTGGCTTTTACTTCTTTCCCCTCAGCCCTTTAAGTGCTGGGATTTCAGGGATTAAGTGCCTTTCAATACACACAGCCAAAAATGATACTACTATTCTCTCTTCATATTTCAATAAAACATACAACTCATATTCATTAATGCCAAATACTATGTAATACTAGTTCTAGTTAAACTCATTTGGAAGATGATGGGTTAGTAAGTTTTCACACAAAAATATCATCATAGAGTCACAGGATGGGGAAAGTCTTATGTACATTTTAGAATCAACACATGTCATATAATATTAATTCTAAAGTACAGATACAGCAATAAACAGTTCAACCATTTTTTTAAGTCGTTAAAGTTTTATTTTGCCTAGTGAAACAGTTGACAGGTGGCTTTCTCCAGCATGTGCTTCTTGAGAGGTCTTAGGGTGAGTTAACTCTTGGTTATCAGCAGAGACAGAACTGGAGAGTAACGTGAGACATCACAGCGAACATAAAAAATATTTATTATACATATGTTCTTAATTCCCAGTAAAAGGAAAGGAAAATGATGAAGTTGAATAACAACTCAAGAGCATGATTTATCAGAATGAAAGAAGAAAGATTGCCAGTGTTCCAGGGTCTAAAAAAATCAGAATTATTAAAAGGAATATTGACCTTTTAAGTAAAAATTTGAATAGATGTCATTTTAACCATGGAAATCTGTTTATTTTTTTTTCAAAGTATGGTCATAGAAAAGTTCAGTTTCATGATAGGTATCTATGCTCATGAGTGATGCCGTTGCCAAAGATACTGACATCACCAAAGCTGCTTGTGTCTTAAATATATGGTATATGGAAAGCTCAGGGCATTTCCTGAGTCACCACGCCTCTCACGCCAGAAGTGAGACAAGGTACTAAGGGAGAACTGTCCTCAAGTTTCAATGACACAAGGACTTTTGAGTTTAGAAAGCCGAATACTTAATTTTCTGTGAACAAACCAGAAAGTTTCCTGGCTACTTCTGTTGGAGCCGTCCCAGCCCTGGTCTCGTCACTTACATCCTGGAGCAGAGTGATTTTGTAGACCCTGTGGTGCAGAGTGGAGACTGAGGCAGAGAATGAGGCTGAGGAGTGGCTAGAGAGAAGCCGAACAACGCTTGGAGCACTCTGCCACCGTGAGATTTCTGAGACTTAGAAAGCGTCGCATGATTGGCTTAGAGATTATGGGAGGGAAAAGAGCAACTGGCAGTGATGAAACTTTGTGGGATAGCTGGGGAAATGAGAGGAACTTGAAGCAACTAATAGTCTTCTCCACAAGGAAAGTTGAAGATCACATGCTAAGAATTACCTTACTGGATCTTTTCCAACTCTTCCTCCTTAGCATAGTCTGTGAATGAAATAAAGCACTTCATTATCTTTCATCCAGCACAGAGCAGGGCAGCCTTGTTTTTAGGGGATATGTAACATTTATTAGCCCGTTAAATAGCAAAATGTTTCTAGTAATAACTACACAAGCCTGCTTCACACACACACACACACACACAGGGGTGGGAGCGGGAATGAGGGCTCAAGCAGTTTCTTTCTGGTTCAAAGATCACTTGCATTATTCTTTGTATGAAGAGGCGAGACAGTATATTTTAAGTATAATGGAATGCTTGGAATTGAAATTAATTCTAAAGCAAAAATACAAATTGAGTTTCATGATTTATAATTGTCCTTTTTGGAGGTGAGGGTTGAGGGTATACCTTGACTTAATGGGCCATATAGCATTTTTTCTTCAACTTTTATATCTAAGGCCTGTTGCTTTGGGCATATTTTAGAGACATTTATAGATTTAGTTGTTTTTAACTAAATCTTTGTCTCCAATGTTTCCAACTCAGGAAAAGGCTGCTTAATTGGTTTTTTTCTAAAATATATTTTTTATAATACTGTGAGGTTGGCTTGGCTAAATGTCTTAATTAAACTTCTGGAGATTGTTACAAGTGCTTAAGAATACTGGTCTCTTGTATTTGCATAAAGTAAAACACAAAGCTTCCCAAATTTAAATAATTCTCCCATTTATTATTAAACATTTCCCTTAAGCACCTATATATAAACTTTCCTCTTTGCCCTACCATGCCTTATGGTTGTGGTTGAGACAAATAAAGAGGAAAATAGAGAATGTTTGGGGGAAAGACTGTGGCTTCTGTGTTAGGGGCGACATCAATGTCAAGAGCTCCGTCTCTTTCATCAGAATGCACTATGAAGAAGGTCCGTTCTTGAAAGCACTCATGCCTTGTTAAAAAACATGATAAAAAGTACTTTCTCATAAGACTAAGCCATCCTTTGACCCGAAGTTGGAGAATGGAATTATGTAGCAACTTTAGGGTAGGAAATAGGAGAATTGTAACATTCACAAAAATATATTGCTTTTATTTTCTCTATTGACATGAAAGAATGATGTATTTCCAAAGGTTATAAAAATTCACCTCCCTGATATTCAAGGAAAGAACAAAGTGGTGTTACCAAATACTACAAAAAAGATAGTTTATATTTTCTAAGTGCTAAGGTATAATTCAGTTTGTAGCAACATATCCAACTATTAGTTTGGAAGGAGACATGGTGAACACCTAATAGACTATTGATGCTGGATTATTGCTATTGATGTTAGGTGAATGATTGTCATCACCACTGACCATCACCAATAAAAATAACATGATCACCTCCTCCACATCACCAAAGGTCATGTGCAACCAAATTCTTCAGTGGTTAGTCATATCTACAAGAGATCCCCAAGCAAGAGTCCCATGATTAAGGTTTGACTTTGTCAGAAGAGTCTCAGTGCATTTGACAATGGCAATTTTGAGTCAAAACAAATGAAAACAATTAGAATAAAGAAATAAAGATTACAATACCTTAACTAGTGGTTATTTATTAATACCATTAAGCATCTAAGGATCTTATAAAATCAGTTCCATAAGAAGTATTAGGCTGTGAAAGTAGTAAGAAGTGTGGACTCTCATGGAAAAACTTGACAACATTTAGGGACACGTGCTTCTAGACAGAGCAACAAAAGCAGTGCAAACAGTAACTTCTGAGCTAGAAAACAAAATAAAACACAGCTCTGGCTTTTGATGTCTCTCAAATTTTGGTGGTATTTTTCAAACAGGGAGGTTAATATGAGAAAAACAGCATGATTTGGCAGCTACAGGTCCAGTTCATTCTCCCGAATCAGTATCAAGAGTTCTGCTATAGATCAAGTGACTGTCAAAATGGCCCCAAATTTTATAACAAAAGTTCTGCCTTGTTAGCTTATCAACTGATTAAATGTCACACATAAAAGTTTTTTCTTCTTTTGGGGGTACTTGGGTTAAGGAAGGCTCAATTATAGTAATTCAGTAGAAAAGTCAAAATAAAAACAAATGAAGTTAAGAGATGGATTATTACTCTTGCCATCTTTCCTACTATGAGATCTATTAAAGAAGAAAGGTTATTTGGGGGAATGTTAAGAATAAATGACAAAGTAAATTCTAGAAATATAAGATTTAAATCTCATTCTATGATTGTACTTCAGCAGAGAAACATATCAGTTAGGTTTCAAGGTGTCAGTGCTTATTACTAGAGCACCATTTTGGTTCTTCATTAGCAACTCAGTCTTACTTGAAGGCTAAATAAGGAATAAGTGTCATAAAAAATGTGGTCAATGATAGAATTGTAAAAGCAACTACTTTAAAAAGATTTAAAATTCCACTTTAACTTTCTTTTGTTAGAATTTTAGCCTATTATTCTGCTAATATGCATACGAAAAAGCACAAATAGTACACAATCTTACAGAACAAATACAGTCAACAATTCACAAATAAACATGTCTTCAAACATTGTATAAAAGTTTTAAGACATCAAAATTAAACTAAAGTATAAAAATTGTTTGTTTTTAACTCATCAAAGGCCATCTAGTATTAATTAATATGTTTCTGGGGATTTTCTAATTTTCAGCCCTAGCCAAGCAATGTGTAGGTCTATTTATGTTATCTAAGAGAGCATGTAACGCAAATGAACTCACTTTTATGTCACAAATTCTCCAATGAAGAAAGCTGTGGATTGAACTCTGCTAGAAAAAGAGCCAGAAAGAACTCAAACATACTGTCAAAATAGGACACACATGTATGTATTACATACGTTTGCAGGTTCCAAACAGGACATGCAATCAAAACAGAAATGATAGGTGTGCCGTGCAGCCAGCTCGCGCTGCCCATGGAGGCTTTGGCTTCTTATACACACAATGCTGGGGACTCAAAAATAGATGTACACATATTTGTTCACATCTGGAAATTCTAAAATACATCCAATTATGTATTCATGCTGATTTTTATATTGGCAATGACAAAATACACTTGCTCGCTGTCTTTCCATGCATCTTAAATTGCTGTAATTAGATGCTATGTGTTGACAAAAGTTTTAGTAAGTGAGATGATAGGCTATCGAATTTATTCTCTGGATTAACTGATTTCCAGAAGTGGCAATCCACACAAGAAGAAGCCACATTACTCATGGAGTGCATTGTCAGCATGTAAAAGTGCCTACCAAATTTACAAAACAGGCGGTTTGGAAGTCTTAGGTCTCTATGCTACTAAGCATTCTGTATTTCCAGTTCTTTCTTACTGTAAGTATTCCACTTCCTACTTGATTGTTAGGACATATTTATTAAGGCTTTTAAAACTGATCTCACCCTTTATTCATTTTAAATTATGTAAAATATTTAGCAAAGTTTTATAAACAGATGAAAATATGTGTGGTTGTAGAACTAAGTTTCGTTTCCAAAAGCCTAAATTAAATTATTTCTGGGCTAGTAAGCAAAGAGAACCTCTTGTGCTGCTGTGTGTGGAGCAGTACCGTCCTCCATTCTCTCATTACACACCATTCCCACTGACAAAGACCATGAAGCATTCCACCACTGACAGTTACAGGATTTGAGTCTGAATTCTTTTCTGAATAAATTGTTCTATCTCAATAAATGTTCCTGTGTGATTTGTGCGAGAATAGCATGCCGATTTCACTGAAGTGGTATGGTCTATACTCAAAGTGTGGGGAAATTAAAGTTGAAGATATATTGGATTTTTGATTGTTCTTAAACAAGAAATGGCAAATGTGTCCCAGAATATACTTTGCTAATATGAGAACAATACAGCTAAGCATTAAAACAGTAATTTTAAGAATTTACCATACGAAGTTAGATCATTATTTAATCACGACATAATGGAGTTTATAGCAACCACAATGACTTGGCTATTAAAGTTAGAATAAAAATTACATGAGAATACCCTCCCTGTTCTTTGAAGTATCTCTCTAAATTATCACAGACACACCTCTGCGACATTGAACAGCCACTAGGTATAGGGTGCTAGACTAGGTTTTAAGAGATACCATTCCAAAAACATTTTACAGACTTACAGATGTACTATTATATGTAATAAAATGTACCTTATACACATGCCCCTCCTCAAGAGGAAAGTGTCTAAGATGGAGCTGAGACAGATGACACAATGACAGATTGGACTTGGGAGGTAAACTGGAGGAGTTTCAGTGACCAGAAGTCACAATGAGATAATACATGCTGCTGTTGCAAATGTGTTTGTTGGGCGTTTCCATTTATTGTCAGAATAGCTACTACAACAGTTAAAAAGTTAACAGATTTCAAGAACCATGGTAGATAAGCAATAATAATTTTTTTAATTCATATACAAACTACACATATTTATAAACCCTGGGATGTTTATGTAAATATATATATATATATATATATATATATATATCATTGTTGAAATCAGCATATCTATCTCTACAAACGGCTATCATTTGGTGGAATATTTAAAATCCTTTCTCTTAGCCCTCTAAAGTGTGCAGCACATTACTAATTGTTACAGTCGCCCTACTGAGCACCACTCCACCAGAAGTACTTGCTCCAAACTGTCTCTTTCTCACAAACTAATCTTTCCTATCCTTCTCGCCCAAGAGTTGGTCCCAGTCTCATGGAATCACTGCCGTACTCTCCAGTTCTATGAGACAAACTTGGGTAATTCTAACCAAGAGTGGGATTAGTATGTGTTCCTCATCTCCATTATTGTCCAGTTCCATCTACAGTACTGTAAAATCCTGGACTTCATCCTCTTTGGAGTTGACTGCTATTCCACTGTGATTTCTTTTTTTTTTTTAAAAAAAATAGATGCTTACTTGTGAATTTTAAACCTGAGAAAGTACTGTTGATAAATATAACTGGATATAAAGAGCTTGAAAAGGTACCAATAGAATAACTCTTTAGGTAAAATAAAAAGCAAAATCTCAAAAATTTCTATGCATTTATAGGCATACACTTAGAGACTCATATTTCAATATAACATAGGATGTTAGAATACCTGGAATACCAGATCCCAGTAGACTTCCTTATTTTCTCTGTTTTTAGCTTTTGTCTATCCCCTATCTTGCTCCTGTACCACCAAAAACACGCCTTTTTGCTGATCACAACCGTGAGGATAAGATAGAAACTCCTCTTCCTCCTAGGGTGTGACCAAGGTTGAGGAGTGTCTCAGCCAAAGGCTGACCTTGGTGCTTTCCTGGAGCCCTGGTTTAGTTCTGCCTGAGACATTTGTTTCTCTGAAGAGAAGAGGGACCAGAGGAATTAGTAATAGGATAGAAGAATGCACTATTTCCCAAGTGTTCAGCAGAAAAATCTAGCACAAATGGAGACTCTGAAAGTAGAAGGTATGGAGTAAGGCAGTGAACGAAGACAGCAAAGAAATTAATTACTCAAACATAAATAGTCAAAGTAATTTGATTTATGGAAATAGCATGAAAACTGTCATGTCAAAAGTGAAAACAATGAAGAGGAAGGAAACAAAGAAATCAAATGGGATTTTGATGAATAACTTTTCTATTACTCATTGATTTCCTTCACATTCATGTGTAAGAAGTCACTGACAGTCAGCTCTTAGTTGCTACTTTTTTTTCTAGTTAGAAATATTTGGCATCTATGATGTAAGTTTGGGCAGTCACTGAGGTTGGGAGCGGAGTTCAAGTACTGTTGAAATAATGTGACAAGGTCTTTGTCAATGCTCATATTTCATTCCAAATCAGGAAAACTCAGTAGCTTCTTGGTTGATAGGTTGATAACTAACTCAACCAATCCCTTGAGCCCTCAGGCTGATGCTAGGATATTTAAAATGGTTCTTCTAATGGAGAAACTCTCCTGAATATCCATCGCCCAAATGACCAGAACAGCAGCCACACCATCTAAGTCTCTAGTATTACTTAAAGTGTGTGGTTCAGGGATACATGGGACTTTGGACAGCAGTTATCTTTATTTATGAAGTGCTGTCCTGAATAAATAGCAGAAAACACCAACACAGGCTGGGCAGTGGTGGCGCACGCCTTTAATCCCAGCACTCGGGAGGCAGAGGCAGGCGGATCTCTGTGAGTTCGAGGCCAGCCTGGTCTACAAGAGCTAGTTCCAGGACAGGAACCAAAAGCTACAGAGAAACCCTGTCTCAAAAATTAAAAAAATAAATAAAAAATTTATTTTGGCGGTGGCGGGGAAGAGACAGAAATCTTTAATAAATAAATAAATTAAAAAAAATAAAAAAATAAAAAAATAAACACCAACACAGGAATATTCTATCACCAAATTTTTGCTGCACAATGGCTTCCAAACTGGTCTCCAAGCCTCTATTCTCTTTCTTTAATGCATTTTCTATAATGTATGAACAGAGATAAGATTATTTTATAGGCATATAAAATCATGTCATTTCCCTTTGCAGACCTTGCCATAATTTTTCCTTGCTATTTGGATACAGGTCACACATCTTACCATGGACCACAGGCCCTCTGCGGTCCAGGCATCTCCCTTGCACCCTCTATCATGGAGCATGCTTCTATCCTCCGTAAGCTCCATTGGCTCTTCAGATGTTGGAATGCAGTGTGCTTCTTCCTCTCTCTTAAGTACTTCTCTTCACAGGTTTTCTTCCTAATTCCTATCGGTAGTTCCCACCTCAGTTTCCTCGTGACTTCCTTAGAGAATCCTAGGCCCACATTGATTGGAAAAAATTTCCTAGTTTTGTTTTTGTTTTCCCAAAACTGTGCCCTTTTTTCAGAACACCAAAGTACTTGTCACCTTCTGCTTCTCTCAGTGAGTCACTGGACCCACGTTCTAATGTGTGCTAAATGTCAGCATAGGAACTGCATAGACTTCTGGTGATCATCTGAATTCTTTAAATTATAAAATGAACATTTAGAATGTTCTTCCTAGTTAAGATCCAGTCAACTCGAACTTACTTCCTGATTTGTCGTACTGGTGACTTTTAACTGATGGGCTTTCTCTGTAAATAGCAGAATTTTTTAAGCTGTTTTTCTTCAGCTGTCCTGCTATCTCCACATGAGTACTCACCTAGCTTTACATGTTCTCACAGCAGGGCTGTGTGTACTCATTCACACTGTATTCTCACAGGAGGGCTATGTGTATTCATTCACACTGTATTCTCACAGCAGGTCTGTGTGTACTCATTCACACCAAGTTCTCACAGCAGGGTTGTGTGTAATCATTCACACCATGTTCTCACAGCAGGGCTGTATGTATTCCTTCACACCATGTTCTCACAGCAGAGTTATGTGTACTCTTTCATACCATGTTCTCACAGCAGGTCTGTGTGTACTCATTCACACCATGTTCTCACAGAAAGGTTATGTGTACTTATTCACACCACGTTCTCACAGAAGTGCTGTGCATACTCAGTCACGGCAGGCTATATTCCTCCTCAGCTCCCACTCCATCTGCACACATGTGTATCTAGTCACACCATTCTCTGTTCTCACAGTGGGTGTATATTCTGCTATACCATGTTCTCATAGCAGGTGCTATGTGTATTCAGCCACACTGTGTCATATTCCTCCTTGAATGTCACTCCATCTGCACACATGCATATGCAGTCACCCCACACCATGTTCTTCCTCAGCTACCTCCATCTACATACATGCATATGCAGTCACACCACACCATGTTCTTCCTCAGCTACCTCCATCTACATACATGCATATGCAGTCACACCACACCATGTTCTTCCTCAGCTACCTCCATCTGCATACATGCATATGCAGTCACACCACACCATGTTCTTCCTCAGCTACCTCCATCTACATACATGCATATGCAGTCACACCACACCATGTTCTTCCTCAGCTACCTCCATCTACATACATGCATATGCAGTCACACCACACCATGTTCTTCCTCAGCTACCTCCATCTACATACATGCATATGCAGTTACCCCACACCATGTTCTTCCTCAGCGACCTCCATCTACATACATGCATATGCAGTCACACCACACCATGTTCTTCCTCAGCTACCTCCATCTACATACATGCATATGCAGTCACACCACACCATGTTCTTCCTCAGCTACCTCCATCTACATACATGCATATGCAGTTACACCACACCATGTTCTTCCTCAGCTACCTCCATCTACATACATGCATATGCAGTCACACCACACCATGTTCTTCCTCAGCTACCTCCATCTACATACATGCATATGCAGTCACACCACACCATGTTCTTCCTCAGCTACCTCCATCTACATACATGCATATGCAGTCACACCACACCATGTTCTTCCTCAGCTACCTCCATCTACATACATGCATATGCAGTTACACCACACCATGTTCTTCCTCAGCTACCTCCATCTACATACATGCATATGCAGTCACACCACACCATGTTCTTCCTCAGCTACCTCCATCTACATACATGCATATGCAGTCACACCACACCATGTTCTTCCTCAGCTACCTCCATCTACATACATGCATATGCAGTCACACCACACCATGTTCTTCCTCAGCTACCTCCATCTACATACATGCATATGCAGTTACACCACACCATGTTCTTCCTCAGCTACTTCCATCTACATACATGCATATGCAGTCACACCACACCATGTTCTTCCTCAGCTACCTCCATCTACATACATGCATATGCAGTCACACCACACCATGTTCTTCCTCAGCTACCTCCATCTGCATACATGCATATGCAGTCACACCACACCATGTTCTTCCTCAGCTACCTCCATCTACATACATGCATATGCAGTTACACCACACCATGTTCTTCCTCAGCTACCTCCATCTACATACATGCATATGCAGTTACACCACACCATGTTCTTCCTCAGCTACCTCCATCTGCATACATGCATATGCAGTCACACCACACCATGTTCTTCCTCAGCTACCTCCATCTACATACATGCATATGCAGTTACACCACACCATGTTCTTCCTCAGCTACCTCCATCTACATACATGCATATGCAGTTACCCCACACCATGTTCTTCCTCAGCTACCTCCATCTACATACATGCATATGCAGTTACCTCACACCATGTTCTTCCTCAGCTACCTCCATCTACATACATGCATATGCAGTCACACCACACCATGTTCTTCCTCAGCTACCTCCATCTACATACATGCATATGCAGTTACCTCACACCATGTTCTTCCTCAGCTACCTCCATCTGTTCACATGTAAATGCAGTCACATCAACCCATGTTCTCACAGCAGGAGCTATGTATTAAGACTTCTTAATATTTGGAAAGGTCAATTTTTCTCACTAAATCAAGTTTTAAAATAATACACATGACCTTGTATGTCCCTGTTTAACTTTTAAGGATATAAAGAAACTCTTCATAAAGGAGTAAATATTTTTCTGGTGAGTTAAAGAAAAACTTCAAGTTTTGAAGTTGGGATCTATAATTTTTAGCCACAATCCTGATTAAAATGTCAACAAAGACTTTGTAGTAGATGATATACACCAAGCTGACTGTAACATTATTCTAAAACAGGAATATAGGTATTGCTGAAAGGGCCTTTGGGAACTCCTAACAGTTATAGCTACTACTAAATCACACCAGAGCTACAGTAGTTCCTAGGCATATACAAATATGAAGCCTAACAATCAATCTCTGGCAAACTGGCAGAACTACACCAACAAGCACACCAGTGTGAATCCCTGGTGCACTGGCAGGCACACTGGTGTGGATCACACCTGATACTTTTCCAGGTTACTTCAACAGTGCCGGAGTCTCAGCTTCCTCTGTAGTCGCTGTTTATTTCTCAGAGCAGCATGGTGTGTAAGGAAGTACAAATAGTGCTGAGGTATGGGATGTATCACTATGGAAACCCATCAAGGACATGAAGAGTACACACTTACTCAGTTAACAACCAGAAAGCAGAAACTCTGTTATCATATCACCTTAGTTTCCTTGTCATGACACATTTTGGCAATATAATCAAAAGAGTAGAGTCATGAATATCTTATTAGGAATTCAAGTCACTAATCAATGTATTCCCTGAAAGAATATTAGTATTTACCTACAATGTAACATGTCTAAAATTAATAAAATTATAAGGGGGTTTGAATTTACTTATTTACAACAAAAGGTTCTGATCTGGAGCCTAGGACAGGAAATTGGAGTGGCAAAGACAAAATGAGCATGGATGGGAGCTACCCAGGGTGCTCCCAGCTAGAGCTCCACGTGCATCTGCTTCTCATTATCCCTCTATGCCCTGAGAAGGATCTCAGCATGTGAGCAAGGGGGAGCAAGAAGAGCTCCAGAAGACTTACCACATCCCTGGGTTCACCTTCCTTAGGGGTAAGGGTGACTGACAGCAAGATGATTCCGAGGTCATGGTCGGGATAATGGGGGTCTTTCAGAGTTAAGGTCACATCCGTGGACCTGTGATATAAAGTATTCAGATTGGGAATAGTCATTGAGCGCATTACCCCCAAATTAATTTAATCAATAACTCATTGTTTTAAGAAATGTTTTGCTCTTTTGATTTTTTTAGTACAATTTTTGTTGTTATCAAAATACCACCATTGTATTAAATCGTCCAATAAGTGGTATGTCCATGGAAGTGCCTGGATTCATTGGGTAAATTTCTACCACAGACCAGTCCAGGAGAGGGAGGAGTGATAAGATGAGCAAAGGGGTCAAGACCACGATGGTGATAAACAGCTGAGCTGAGCTGGTGAGAGCTCACTGACTCTGTACTGACAGCGGGGGAACCTACACAGGACCAAGTTCGGCCCACTGAATGTGGGGGCAGTTGTAAGGCTTGGGCAGTCTGTGGGGTCACTGGCAATGGGACCAGGATTTATCCCTAGTACTTGAACTGGCATCTAGCAACACATTCATTTTGGCGGGTACCTTGCTCAGCCTAGATATAGGGGGCAGGGCCTCAGTCTTATCTCGAAGTGAAGTGTCAAACTCTGCATAGGAAGCCTTACCCTTTCTGAGGCATGGATGGGGCTGTAGGGAAGGGTGAAGTGGGAGGAGGGGAGAAAGTGGGAATGGGATAACTATGTAAAATGCAAAAAGACTGTATTAAAAGTTCTTAATAAAAATAAAATACAAAATAAAATAAAAATATTTGTGTCATTTAGTTTGAATAATACTCCTAAAGAGGAAAATATCTATAGTAAATTTTAAAAAATACATTAAAATCTAAGTTAACAAGGAATATATTCTTCTAATACATTAATTGCTATCAAGTTATTAAACAATAAATGCTTATATAAGTGACAGAAAACAACTGTGACATATCAAATTAAACACGTACTGGGGAGTATTTTATCATTAAAGAAAAATGATTTTCCTATCCCAGAAGCTATCAAGTGCCAAGTTTCTCGTTTCCTGTTGGGTTTTGTCAAGTGCCTCCCCCTTTATACTTTTTTCTTTTTTTCTTTTCCTGGATAGTCAAACTGGATGGCTACTTGTACAAGACTAAAACTAGATTATTATTATTTTCTTTTGAGGACATACCCCAATACATTTATAGCAGCACATATTTACATGCCTACTATTAATATCTGCTTTGAAAAACTGGAATGGCATACTAAAGCTTGTGAGGTCACAAAGTGGTACTCTGATGTGTATGTGGCCTCAGGGTGCTGGTGGCTAATGAGTTACCGAGAATAAACAACATAGTTAGGTATACATAAAATTTTCGCTTATATCTTTGTTTGTTTAATTGCACAATTCTTCATTTAAAATTATTTTCACCAGTGATTTATTTTTAAAGGAAACAAGAGAAATTTATGCTTTAAGTATTACAATTTGCATAGACTTAATCAGAGGCTTATAGTAAATGTAATTGTAGCCTTTGAAAGGAACAGCAGAGTCCATTTGATTTTGTATCAGTGCTTGTGATAACAGAGCAGACACCACTGCTCAGAACATTTCCTCAAAGTGGGGAAACCAGCAGTCACCTAAACTCTACCCTCAGGTTGAACCAATGTTAGAATTGACGAACTGTAGGAAGGCAGCAAAGGCTGTTTTTTTGTTCCACCCGATACAAAAGCAGCAAATCACCAATCAGTTAGTCTTTGGAAGATGAATACTCTGTCCAATGCTCAATTAGCTTACTGTAGCATTGAAAGAGGCTCTCCCATGTATGTTCATCTATTTATCTGTAGTCATATAAGAAGGAAATAGGGGTCTTCCCTATGACACTACTTTCCCGTTTCCCTATCATCTGATGTAACATGATCACCCAAGAAAGGAGTTCCATTTACAACTATCAAATATTTAATTTTGAAGCCTACTTTTTCTCTCTCTCTTTTAGCCAGTTCCTTTGACAAAATGCATTTTGAAAACCCCATGCCCATTGTGAGGGGCTTAGATTGAGTACTGTTAGAAATCATATATAATTTTGCAGGTTGTCAAGATAATGAAACTAAGCAGAAATAACCAATCTACCTCTACTACTTGGTACCCTATATCTGGCAATCTGGTGATGGCTAAAGTCGGTTCTATCCTGGTTTAAGTGATGAGAAATTTGTTGTTTTTGAGGCAAAGTATGTAGCCACTTGCTTCTTTAGTAATAATTACAATCTTTATGCCAAATCCCAACTAAACTGTGTGAGATTAAGGAATGTATCTTTTCTCTTTTAGCTTGGTGCTAGGGGACAGAAAGCTAGCCAATAATACTTTATAAGAAAATAGTTGCTATTGAATGAGGAAGTTAGGGAAAACATTGGAAGTCCATGGAAAACTGGAAAAGGGTGAGAGTTGGAAGACTCCCAGCTGGTGACAACAGGACACTGTCAGGAATCTGTACTGACTGGTGTTTCCTGCTTCACAGGCCAACATTGAAGTGAGGCATAGCAATGTTACAACTTTTGAGAATTACCTGTTTAACTCCAACTGTGTGAGATCGAGAAAGGCTGAGCCCATAAAGTCATCTTGCAGCCCAAAATCATAGTCAAATACCTAAGAGGCCAAAGAGACAAAACATTTTGAAATAATTTCAGAAAAATATTTAAAAGAAACATATTATTTATAATAACTGGCTATCTCTTCCACCAAAACAATGTAACCTCCTGATAGGCTTTTTAAAATTTATTTGTATTCTTTGGGAAGTTAAAATTTCATAACATTCAAGTAAACTACATGTTTATTTAATATTTATTATATCATTTTATTTGTATTAGCAATAGAAGTTTAGAGAAGAGGTAACAAAATCAAATTAAATATAACGAATATTTAAAAGTATGGGAACCACAGTTAGAATACTTTTTAAAAATTATAATAGAGGAGATAGCATCAAACATAGACCCAAAGTAACTTAGGATTACATTCAACAAACACATCTTTTGTTGGGAATGAGACTCAATAAATACATCTTTTGTTGGGGATGGGACTCAACAAACACATCTTCTGTTGGGGATGGGACTCAACAAACACATCTTCTGTTGGTGATGTATGATTGGAACATGACATTAATTTCTTATTCATGTTTTAAGGTAACTAAATTATTCGATATTATAGAAAAATTTAATCTTGGCACACAAATAAATAAGGGTACAGATATTATGGCTACATAACTTTGTAAAGTTATATTAAGGTAACACCAATGACTGTTTCTATTTCCTTAGGAGTTATAGGTATATTTAAATTGTTTATCTGATCTTGATTTAGCTTTGATAAGTAGTATCTGTCAAGAAAATTATTCATTTCTTTTAGATTTTCCATTTTTGTAGGTTTTCAAAGTATAACTTAAAGATTCTTTTGATTTCCTCAGTATCTGTTGTTATGTTTCCCTTTTCATTTCTGATTTTGTTAATTTGGATATTCTTTCTGAGTCTTTTAGTTTATCTTGCTAACTTTCTCAAAGAACCAATTATTTGTTTCATTGATTCTTTGTATTGTTCTCTTTGTTTCTATTTTATTGATTTCAGTTTAGTTATTTCCGGTCATCTACTCCTCTCGGGTCTGCTTACGTCTTTTTGCTCAGGTGTGCTCTAACATTGCTAGCATGAGATTCCCTCCAATTATTTTATGTAACTACTTAGTGATATAAACTTTTCTCTTAGCACCACTTTCATTGTGTCCCATAAAGTTTGTATATGTTATGCATTCATTTTCATTGAATTCTTTAATTTCTTTATTTTTGTCTTGACCCATTTTTTATTCAGTGGAGAGTTGTTCAATTTCCATGAGTTTGTAGGGTTTCTGTTGTTGAAATCCAGTTTTAAACCATGGCAGCCTGATAGGATACAAGGTGTTATTTCAATTTTCTTGTATTTGTTGAGAATTGTTTGGTGATCCAATATGTGGTCAGTTTTGGAGAAAGTTCTGTGAGGTGCAGAGAAGAAGGGATATTCTTTTGTGTTTGGGCAAAATGTTCTGTAGACCTGCTAGGTCCATTTGGTTTATAATGTCTGTTAGCTCCAGTATTTCTGTTTAGTTTTTGGCTTCATGGGGGGTAGTCAGTCTCCCACTATCAATGTGTGAAGGTCAATTACCTTTAGTAATATTTCTTTTACAAATGTGGGTATCCTTGTATTTGGGGCATCGATGTTAATAATTAAAATACCATCTTGGTGGATTTTTTCTTTAATATGTATGAAGCATCCCTGTTGCTTTTGATTGATTTTGGTCTGAAGTCTATTTTGTTAGATGTTAGAATAACTACACTAGCTTGCTTCTTGGGTCCATTTGCTTGGAAAATCTTTTTTCAACACTTACTCTGAGGTAATATCTATCTTTGATGTTGAGTTGTGTTATTTGTATGCAGCAGAAGGAATCATGATCACATCTATTCTGTTAGTCTTTGTCCTTTTTGAGGAATTGATTCCATTGATATTGAGAGATATCAATGACCTGGTATGGGAGGTCCTTCTGTCTATGTGTTGCTTTTATTGGTTAATGAATAAAGAACTGCTTTGAGCCTATGGCAAGGGCAGAACAGAACTAGGTGGGAAAAAGTTAGGCTGTATGCTGTGAGAAAGAGGGCAGAGTCAGAGAGAAGCCATAGGGCCACCAGAGATAGATACTAGCAACTTTACTCAGTAAACCACAGCCATGTGGTGATATACAGATTAATAGAAATGGATTAAATTAATATAAGAGTTAGCCAATGAGAAGCTAGAGCTAATAGGCCAAGCAGTGATTTAATTAATACAGTTTCTGTGTGATTATTTCGGGGCTAAGCAGCTAGGAACCAACAAGCAACCTCCTTACTACAATGATTGATTCCTGTTTTTGTTTGTTTGTTATTGATGTTGTTGTTGTTGGTGGTGGTGTGAGTGTATGTGTGTGTGTGTGTGTGTGAGAGAGAGAGAGAGAGAGAGAGACAGAGAGACAGAGACAGAGATTTTCCCTTCTTTCACATTTTCTTGTGTGAGATTATTTATTTTCTGTGTTTCATGGGTATAGTTAAACTGCTTAAACTATTTGGGTTGGATTTTTCTTTCTAATACCTTCAATAGGGCTCAATTTGTATATAGGTATTTTTAAATTAGACTTCATTATGGAATAACTTATTTTCTTCATAGATGGTGATTGACAGTTTTGCTGGGTATACTTGTCTGGACTGGCATCAGTGGTCTCTTAGATTCTATAGACTCTTCTAGCTTTCTTTTCAGTCAGGTATAATTAAATTCAAAATTAATGTTTTGATTATTATGTGGTGATGAACCTTTCTTTTCTGGTCCAATTTATTTGGTATAAGGTCCGTGTAGTTTTTTATGCATCTACCTCTTTAGGTTGGGAAAATTTTGTTCTATGATTTCGTTGAAAATATTTTCTGGGCCTTTGAGCTCAAATTCTTCTTGTATTCCTATTATTTGTAGATTTGGTCATTTTATAGTGCCCCAGATTTTCTGGATTTTTGTGTCAGGACTTTTTAAATTTTTCTGTCCTCAGCATATCTATTTCTTCTATCTTCAACACCTAAGATTCTCTCTTCTATTTCCTGTATTCTGTTGGTGAAGCTTGCATCAGTAGTTCCTG
The DNA here is from genome assembly GCF_037038515.1 of Microtus pennsylvanicus. Classification (NCBI taxonomy): domain Eukaryota; kingdom Metazoa; phylum Chordata; class Mammalia; order Rodentia; family Cricetidae; genus Microtus; species Microtus pennsylvanicus. Next base: position 71,593,749 of record NC_134584.1, read on the forward strand.
TTCTACTGCCTAGATTTTTTATTTCTAGAATTCCTTCAGCTTGTGTTTTCTTTATTGTTTAAATTTCCAGTTCAGGTTTTGAATAGTTTTATTCATTTCCTTCAAGTGTTTGCTTTTTTAGCATTTTTTGTTTGTTTTGTTTAGTTTAGTTTCCCCTTGATTTTTCATTTCTTTGGGGGGTGGCTTTTTTCAAGGGACTTATTTGTTTCCTCCAATTTTTTGTCTTTTCCTTAAGGGAATTATTCATTTCCTTTTTAAGTACCACTATCATCTTCATAAATTTGTTCTGAGGTCTTTTTCTTGTGCTTTAGCTATGTTGGAATATTCAGAGTTTGCTGTAATAAAATAACTGGACTCTGGTGGTGACCTTGGCATCTAGGCATCTGTGTTTGGGATGATTGTAGGTCTAGGTGCTGATTTCTGAGTTTGTCTTTATTGGATATCTGTTTTATTCCTTGGTTTCTGTTTCTTCTCTGGTCTTCTGGCTGGCATGGCCTATGATTTAGCATCGGGTCCCCACCCAAGCTGGGGTTGGATTCTGATTTCATTGGCCTCTGGCTGAGCAGGAGATCTCACTGCCTGAGTTAGGAGCATGAACATGGTGATGAGGATGGGAGGAGGGGCTGGGGACAGTATGGTGGTGGGCACCAAGAGAGTGGGAGAGGTTGCAGGCAGATGGCCTAACTGGGCTTCTGGCAACAAGCACAGCCTCTCATACAACAGGATATCTCTGACAGAGTTGAGGGCTGAGTGAGACAAGATGATGAGGAGGGTACTGGGAGGGGTGTTGGGGGTAGGGTAGGAGGGGCATCAAGAGAGGGGTAGGTCAGCTGGCAGATAGCCTACCTGGAGTTCTAGTGGCTAGTGCGGCATCTTGTATAGCAGGGCTTATCTTGATTTCTTTTCAATATAACATTTTCTTTGACTGAGATATCTTTTTATTCCACTTTATCTGCAAGACCTGAAATTTCATCTTCCATGTCTTTATATCTATTGGTATTGTTTACCTCTGATGTTTTTGTTTGACATCTTAAGTTTTTCATTGCCAGTTTTACTTTTGTTTTGGTTTTCTTCGATGATTGTACTTTTTTGTGGAACAAAACTTTTTCTTACTTTAAATGCCAAGAAATTATATCTATAACTTCAATGTTCTCCTTAGTAAGATTCACTCTGATAATGTGATCAGATCAGACAATACATATGCCACTTGTTTTTCCTTTAGCTATTGGCAGGAGAATTCCAGGCTTTAATGTTTTCTAACCATCTAGTTCACAAAAGTGTTTTCATAGAATCAGTTCATTTCTGAGAAATCTTTTAGACAAGATTAACCATCTATCAGAGAGAATATAAATGCCATCTTAGAGCTTAGTAATGCAATCACATAGTGCGGTGCAGAGACAATACAATGTTATAATGCTCATGAAGTCATGTAGTAACTCAGTGTCATTCACACCAATTGCTTTATTTGGATCTTTGAATACCTAAGACCAAGCCAATAAAAAAAAGGACAGAACAATACACACAGTATGGAAATAGGTTTAAGGTTGTTCTATCATCTATCTATCTATCTATCTATCTATCTATCTATCTATCTATCTATCTATCATCTATCTATCATCTATCTATCTATCATCTATCTATCTATCTATCTATCTATCTATCTATCTATCTATCTATCTATCTATCATCTATCTATCTATCTATCATCTATCTATCTATCTATCAATCATCTATCACCTATCTATCTATCATCTGTCATCTATCTATCATATATTTTTGATATCCTATTGGATGTGTACCTGCTCATGTGTGTGAGTGTGTGTATGTGTGTGTGTGTGTGTGTGTATGGAGTGCACATGTCCATATATGCACCTATGGAGACCAAAGGTTGGCTTCAGGGTGTTTCATACTCAATTGCTATCTAATGTATATATGTATGTATATATGCATGCATTGTATGTATGTATGCATGCATACATTGTATGTATGTATGTGTATGTATGCATTGTGTCTGTCCATTCCTATATATCGACGTATGTTTTTTATGACATGTTATTCTTATTGCACTTGAAGCTTGATGTTTTGGCTAGATTGGCTGGCTATTGAGCTCTGGAGGTCTGCCTGTCTCCATCCCTATGCACTGGGATTACAGATGTATATAGTCATTTCTGGCCTTTTATGTGGGTGCCAGGGCTTCAGTGAAAGTAATTTTGCTTTGAAAGCAAGTGCTTTAATCCCTCATCCATCTCTTCAGTCCCAAAGCCCTAGTTTTCTTAAGAAGCAAAGTAGCCTCCTTTCTGCTTCTTCTGCTTCTTCTGCTTCTTCTGCTTCTTCTGCTTCTTCTTCTTCTTCTTCTTCTTCTTCTTCTTCTTCTTCTTCTTCTTCTTCTTCTTCTTCTTCTTCTTCTTCTTCTTCTATCTTTATCATCTATCATCAAAGTAGCCTCTGGAACTTGCTTAGAATAAGGACTTTAGGTATGACAACTATGGTCAGTGAGGCCAGAGTTGGCAGGCAGAAAAGGTGGTGTTTTATTTCGGCTAATATGTACCAACAGCACTAGATTTTTGTCAGTGCAAACACGTGGCATCTTCTATACACATTTCCAGAAATAAACTGCCAAAGAAGTGAGTGTTGCTACCTTGAACCTAAAATTTGAATCACAACTCTGCAAGGAGACAAAGCTTACACACTAGTCTAAGGATCAACTAAATCAGCATCAGCATAATGCTTGTGAAAACTGATAAGCACATTTATAATAGCTGGTTAAAAAGGAGCCTAGACCATAGCAAGAAAAGTGACATTTTTGTGAGCAGACTTCCATGTTTTGGAAAAAATTTATACCAGTGGGTAAATCTGTCTATTCCATGGTAGGAAAAAGGGAAAACCACACCTCCCTTAATCCACAACTCCCACAAGAAAGCTTAAGTAGCTCATTTAGAAGCAAAACAAAAATGATGAGTTCTGTTGAGGTTGTCCTTCATGCTGGGTTCTTTGGAGATTTCCTATTTCATGTGCTCCCAAACTACAGTGATTCAGTTGAAGGCACAAAGCAGGAGAGGGATCTCATAGTCTTCCTGTATGTCTACCAACAGAAATGTTCCAAACGGAAGTGACCCCAGCAGCTTAACCTCCCATCTCATGTATGTTACATTATCTTGGATTAGAGTTGTTAACAGTACTCTTTGTTGAAAAGTCCTCCAGAGACATGAAACACAACCATTAAACAAAGCTTTCTGAGTCAGATTCAACAATGAAAAAGCAATGGAATAACTCACCTTGATATACAGTGGCTCTCTAAGATGGTCAACAATAATACAAGCCTTTTCCTCCCACACAGGATTCAGGTTCTTGTGTATAATTTTACTTCTAAAAACTTCTTTTCTTCCAATTTTAAACTTCACATATGGATCACTTGTCCCTGTTGAAGAGATTCACATCAGGCATTCCTTTCTATGGAAGTAAGATAGCTGCTCATTGGAACATCAGAAAGAATTAAAGGTTAATTAAAAGTTAATTGAGACCTATTCCACAAGAACAGGTTTTCTTCTCTAAATCTGAAGTAAGATCAAATTATCATCATTATTGTTATTACTTTATCTTCTCAGCATAATTCTGTAAATGCATGATGACTTTTCAGAAACACAATTGCTTTCACAGTGGCGAAACTAATTTACATTTGACTAGCAGGCTTTGAAGGTTCTCCTTTTCCTGCATTTTCATCAGTATGTGTTGCTATGTGTTTTCTTAATGATAGCCATTCTGGTTACAGTAAGTCAGGAGATCTCACTGTAGTTTTTAATTTTCATTTCCCCAGCTGCAATGGCGAAGAATGCTGAACACTTTTATCATGAATTTACCAGCCAGTTGCAGTAGAACCGTTGAGAATTTTGTATCCGTTTCATTAGCCCACCTTACTGGTTGGGCTGGTTTTGTTTGGTTGTGGTATCTGTTTTTTAGGTTCTTTACATATATTTTGGACATCAATCCCACTAGATATTGAGCTAGTGAAGATTTTTCTTCCCATTCTGTAGTCTGTCTCTTCATTCACTGTCTCTTTGTTCAAATTGTTCCTTTGATGTGAGGATTTTAGCATCAAGAAATCACAGTTGTCAATATTTGGTTCATTTCCTGAGCATGGAGGTTCCACAAAACAAACAAAACTTAAAGAAAAATAGAGGGTGTAATATAGCCCTTACTACAGAACTATATAGAACACTTAGCAAGCTTGTTTAAAACCCTAAGGTCAGTTCCAAGTATGAGTAATAATAATAATAAACAAAATCCTAAAAACAGAACTATCATAAAAAGCAGCCACTTGGTTCCTGAGTACATATTCAAAAGACTCTAAGTAAATACACCACAGAGACACTTGCACATCTATGGTTATTGCATCAAGATTCATAGGAACCAATGCATGGAATCAGTGACTAGAAACATAAGGATATATAAAGATAACAAGGTATATATCCATAATGACATATAGATAAAAGTCTTTAAAGAGATATAAAAGTAATATTAAAAAGTACAGACAATAATAGATTAAAGGAGTAAAGATAATAAAAATCAGTGCTAAAAATCAATAAAATAAAAATAAGCCACATAAAAATAAAAATATGCAGAGTCTGGATTATGTATATTATTGTGTTTGCTTTGAATTTTTTGACTGTGAATGAGCTAAACACAGAGAGATATTTCATTGTAAGGGCTGTTAAGCTAAACCAACATATATATACATGAGTCTTTAATTTACCAAGCAATATCGGTAGGACTAAAGCCATGGCTTTGATGGCTGGATCCAGCCCATTCCTTAGCTTTCTGAGATTCCAGACTTGTGGCTAAGGTACCAGCCAGAGCCATGTTCATTGCCACAACTCTACAGTGTTTCAAGGTCCCTGCCAGCAAGCAAGCTGCAGCATTTTACTCACAGACCACACTCAGTCGGAATGCCTGCCTGAAAGACTCAGAGTTTGCCCTGGCAGGACAACCCAGAAAACCGGCATTTTAAAACAGCATGGCTTTTTTCCTGCTACGGCTGAAAACTGAAAAGCATGCTTTCAGCTTTTCATCAACACCATTTAAATGTTTCGTGACAGGACCTCTTAAAAGAGCTGCAGGGTTTTGCAGCTAAAGCTGAGTCAGGAAGTCTCTCTTAGATGAGAGTGCTTGCTTGCTTCTAGCAAGCAGAGAAGACCCGAGAAATTGCTGCTACCAAGAAAACATGCTGTACTCTATTCTTTCCCAAGCTTTCTCAGGCTTTCTGTGGATGCAGTTATCCACATCTGGGCGCCCTTTGAAGTGATGAGGCAAGCAGGCCTACTTTTCATCCCACCCGGCTTCCACACGTCTAGCTTAGCCCCAGAATAATTACATGGAAACTGTATTCTTTTAAACACTGCCTGGCCCAATCACCTGTCTCAAAAAGTAAAAGTAAAAATAAAAGAAATAGAGGTTAAAATAAAGCCACACAAAGATGGAAAGTACACAGAGAATCTTGATACTATATGCTATTATATTCTCTTTCAATTGTTTGAACTCTGAGGAAGGAACAACAGCTGCTAAAAGATATTTGTTTATAAATGCTGCTGAACTAATCCAAGATAGATATTTTGAAAATACTTTGACTTCAAAATTTGGATCTAAGGTTATGATGCTTTGGAAAAGTTCTTCTTTTGTTTTCACAGAGGATGAGACCCTATGGATTGCTTCTATCCCAATATGGTATGATAGACCACACCCTCCTGAAAGGTTGCTGTGAATACCCTCAAAAAATTACTTCACTCAACTGCCAACTGAGATGAACCTGGCACAGAGGTTACACCATGAAAGATCTGATTAACAACACCTCCATTCAGCACAAAGCAGTTTGGAGAGAAAAAACTACATCCATATTCCCAAATATTGTTTTTAAATATTTTTTACATTTAAAAGGGGAAATGATATAGATATAAATAATTTGCATTGGTATAAATCTTGGTTTACTGATATAAATTTAAGGTCAATTGTGTTATATGTATATGTATTTCTGATACTGATTAAGGTATTGTGAGTGTGTAGTTCAATTAAAAATGTAATGTATAATTAGGAAATATAGGTTGTTAATGGATAATCATCAATAATAGTCAAGCTTGTAGTCATGTTAGATTTGCTAGATGTGCATAGATATATTTCAGATAAGCTTTCTTCATATCTTTCAAAGACTACAGAATATGACATTTAATGTTTTAATAACTTAGAGCTTTTCAGGACAACAAGACACATCTGCTCCTGGCAGCACCAAGCTACTTCAAGAGGAAGATGGGCATTGAAGAGGTTCCTTATGGAGTTGGTTAGCCATTTGGGCAAGAAATTGCTCTTGCCTGGACTGTTGCATAAACTGGACACAGAGAACCCACAGAGAGAGGACTGCTGATCTTGCCTAAAAGTGAGATGGTCTTTCGGGGTTCCTGATTCATGAAAGAGTCTGCGAGACATTCTGCAGGACCCAGCAGATAGTGACTGAACTGTCTTTGAAATTTCTTGCTTCATGGATAAGTCTACTGAATACTATGGGCCTGAAGGCTGAAGATGGATGCCCCAATGGTACAGAGGAACTTTGGATGACTGTACTGGCAGCAAGGTGTCTCTGTCATTTATAGAGTTTGAAAGTTGCTTATTTCTTATTTACTTAGGTAATATTATATCCTTCTGGAGTCTTTGATGGAGTTGAAGAATGGTTAGTTATAATTATAATTTTTCTTTGTTATGATAAAAGATAAAATAGATATAAATATTGTAACTGTAATTCTTGTTTGATAACTGTTTGGTTATATGTAATTTTGCTATGTTAAAGTAAAGGGCTTTCTTTTTTTTAACAGAAAAAGGGGAAATGATGTAGGTAGGTCTTCTTTCTATGTGTTGCTTTCATTGGTTAATTAATAAAGAAACTGCTTGTCCTGATAGGTCAGAACACAGTTGGGTGGTGTAGACAGAACAGAATGCTGAGAAGAAGGGAAGCCAGGCAGTTGCCATGATTCTCTGACCCTAGAAGGACATAGGCTAGAATCCTTCCCAGGAAGCCACCACCTTGTGGTGCTACACAGATTATTAGAAATGGGTTAAGCAAGATATGAGAGTTAGCCAAGAAGAGGCTAGATATAATGGGCTAGGCAGTGTTTAAAAGAATACAGTTTCTGTGTAATTATTCTGGGGCTAAGCCAGACATGCAGGAGCCAGATGGAATGAAAAGCAGGCCTGCTTGCCTCATCACTACAATGAGCAATCAGCACCATGCTTATTGGTGGTGGCGAGGACCATGAAACTCCAAAGAGTTGTGGCAATAAACATGGCTCCTGCCAGTAATGCTGCCATGAAGGTAGAGTCTCAGAAAGCTAAGGAATGGAGTCAAGCCTGCCGCCAAAGTCACAGTTTCAATCCCAGCCATGCTGCTTAGCAAATTTAAGACTCGTATGCAAATAAAAAATAGATACACACAGTAAAGACAGATTCAGACAAGAAAATCTCTCTAAACAGTTTACAATGTTTTTAAATATATATCTAGGCTTTGAAGGGAAAATAAAAAGGATAACGAAAGTCCTTAAAAAAAAGGAATAGAGTAGTCAGATGTGGTGAGACATGCCTTTAATCCAAGCACTTGGGGTGCAGAGGCAGGCAGATTTCTGTGAGTTCAAGGTCAGCCTTGTCTACAGAGTGAGCTTTAGGACAGCCAAAGATACACAGAGAAACTCTGTCTAAAAATAACTAAAAGCTAAAAAATAAAAATAAAAAATATAGAAAAGCCCACATAAAGATGAAAAATACACAGAGAGTCTGGATATTCTTTGTTTTTATGTTTTATTTGAATTTTTTAACTACAGAGTGACATTTTTTTTCTGTGAGCTTCTAAGCTAAACCAATGTATATATTTTAAAGATATTTTGAATTCAAAATTTGAATCTAAGGATATGTTGTTACTTTTGAAAACAGGTTCTCCTTTTGTTTCCACAGAAGATGAGACTATGGATTCCTTCCAGGCTAATGTTGATTGATGGAACAAGACCTGCCAAAATCTCTCCTTGAACCCTAAAAATGCTTTTCCCAACAAACAGTTTAGAGAAAACCACACCCAAATCCCAAAATGATTGTTTATAAATGTTTGTTTTCATTCAAAGAACACAGATACCATAGCAAACTTGCAAAGAAGTCTGTGAAGCAGCCTGTATAAACACCACTTCTACAGCGTCACTGTGGGCCCCTTGCCATGTACCAGCAACCCTATACTACAAGTAGTATTTCTATTATTATCATTTGAGAACAGGTCTATTAGCCCAGAACTCAATATAAAGCTGAGGAGAATCTTGAACTTCTGAGGATCTTCACCTGCACCTCTCAAATGCAAGGATTACAGGTGTGCACCACCACGTCCGTGCATCGAGTTTTTGTATATGTCAGCTAGCTTATCTTCTTCAGGGTCTCCTCCTTCTTATCTCTTTTCCTTTGCCTGACTGATGCTTTCTGATTCCCCAAATTCATTTAAGAAATACCTTTAAATTTTTATTAAACATTAAAAAAATGGAAGTAAGATGAACTTAAAGGAGAGGCCTGATAATATTTCCAAGTTAATCAAAAAAATTCTGGTTTTATTCTTTTATTCATTTAAGTATTTGGACATATACTTAATGGATTCTTGTCAAAGGTAAATATTCCATCAAATATCCAAGATATTTTGAACACAGATCTTACTTTCAAAACTTTGTGTGCCCTCATAAGCTTACAAGATCTGCTCATCAGAAGTTTGTTTAATGAATAATAGAAATTAAAATAAATTTTCATTAAACATTAAAAAATAAATGCTTTCCTCAATTTCCCATCTGAATAAAGTTTTAATTAACTTGTATTACAGAAGTTATACTTTCACAACCACATTTTCAGTTTGTACATCTGCTTGGTTATTGTGTGTTTTTCTGCCACAGAGTGAGATCCCCATGAGAGTCAGGGATCCAGGAAAAACAGACACCCCAAGCTTTATCTCACTGCATTTTTAGCATTTTCCAGTATTTTAATCATTTTAAAAATATAAAGTATTTGTATATTTTAAATATATAATGTGAAAATGTTATGTATAATGTCTAAAACTAAACAGACCCCCAAACCATCATCATCACCCTTAAGAATGCAGGCATAGCCACCACATTCCAAAATTTCTCCAGTTTCTGCTTTTACTGTTATTTGTGAAAAAATTACATAGGAACTTTGCCTCAAGCCCCATATGTAACATAATCTCTACTTTCCTTGAACTTTGAAAAAGCATTTGTAGCTATAGGAATGCTATGTACAATCCCAGCATACACTGAGCTTCCTCTCTTCATTCCTTTGGAAATGACCATTGTATGTTTCTCAGTTATTAATATATTTTAGGTTCCTACATGTTTTCAAATCCTTAACCTTGTTTTATTCTTAAGTGATTGATAGTCATTAGTGGTTTAAGAACTTGAGCTGCAGCACTCGGGAGGCAGAGGTAGGCGGATCTCTGTGAGTTCGAGACCAGCCTGGTCTACAGAGCTAGTTCCAGGACAGGCTCCAAAGCCACAGAGAAACCCTGTCTCGAAAAACCAAAAAAAAGAAAAAAAAAAAAAGAAAAGAACTTGAGCTGCTAGTGATTTCCATATGAGAAAGGGAAACTTCATTCATGTCAGTTCAGATATGGAAAAAGTTCACACATAATGTGCTAAGCACTATGTTTGAAAGTGTTTCTATGAGGTTTATATTAGCATGGCATTATCTGTGATAACTATAGCTACTGGGGTTTTCAGATGGACTCTATAGTCAAGCACATGTAGAAAATGCTGCGTTACAAGAAAAGTAAGCATCAATATTCCAGTCTGTAAGTCTTGGGCCCTTTATGATTTGTGCTGTCAAGAAGTAGTAAAGTGAGTTAACTTTTCTTTGATGCATCTTTTGGAACTCATAATTACTGGGTAACTCTTGAGGAAATGACACTTTGTTCTATTTTATCACAAATTTCACAGGGTGTGGGAAGTAATTTTCTACAGACTCTCCAGCCACTAAATCATACTAGCATTTAGAATTCCAAGTAAATCTAAGTCAGTAACCCACAAGAAGCCTTTAGCAGGGGTGCAGTAATGATAATGATGATGATGATGATGATGATAAATAGTGTGTTTTAAATGTCTGAAAACTACTAAAACCTTTTAGTGCTGTTTTGTTGTAATATTTCATTGAACCACAAGGTGGCAGTCATATTTACCAAATTTGTCCAGTCAGTGTTTACCCTGCTCAAAATGAATCAGGTGTCAGGGCTGTGGTACATCATGCCCTCCCTGCTCTTCCCAAGCGTTTTTCTAGCAGTGTAAGCTTGATCGTTATTATCTGTATCATAGTCCTCACTAAGTGTCTTACAGTGGTGACAAAATGACAGCAGCAAAGAATCTGGAGATGGAATTCAGATTGGTTTTTTTTCTATCATAATTTCAGGATTAGTTTTTGAAACAATTTTACTTTAAAATTATAGATATATGCTTTAAAAACTGTAGAGTAGTTCCAGACCTAGAGAATGCTGATCACTCCTTCCTGAACTCCATGATTCAATTGTTTCTTTTAAAGAAAATCAAGTTTCTGTTCTCATTATAAAGAAAAGTATACATGCTCCCCCAACCTTTTAAAAACCCAGAGCAATGATAAAAGTTTCAATATTTTAAAAATTATTTACATGTTGAAGTAGTTTAAGTTCAATACAATATTAACTTGCTCTGGTCAGACCCCCTCCCCCATAGCAATAAAGCCACCATTCACAAGATGGCAGGCTCCCCCCCCAAAAAAAAATGGTATTAAAGGTCATTAAATTTTAAACAGCATCTAATCCCAACAGCCTTGGCTTCTGTTCTCAGGTACAAATAAGCTTTCTTGCTAGCAAGTTAAATCAATATTATTGCAAACTTAGTATGTAATAAAATAAAAATATCTCCTCATACTTGGGGGACCCATAAAGATCAATGATGCTGTGCAGCCACATAAACAAACCAGCTTGGAACCCAGTCTCTGAATGCAGAGTGGGTGACAGAGGATGGTGGGAATGTATTGTGTGGAGACTTCAAAACAACTCATATTTGAGGAACCAGAAACCTCTGCAGGTCAGAGTGTGAGTCTGGGACCTCTGAGAGAGTAAGCCTGAGCAAGGTCCTCTGAGGTTCTGGATGCACCTAGGCCAAAGTAGGCCTGAGACAAGGAACTCCACCTTGGACTGGAGCAGGCTTGAGGCAAGAATTTCCACAGGAGTGGGACTGAACCTAGGCCAGAGTGGGCCTGAGAAAGCAAGCTCCACAGGAGCAGGAGCCGATCCAGTCCCAGGACATTGGCAGATGATGACTGAGCCAGTGACCTGGTCCAGAGCAGACCTGAGACAGCAAACTCCACCAGAACAGGTTCAGGGGAGTAACCACTGAGCAAGTGAGTCAGAGCCAGAGTCTGCTAAGGGTCCGGATGTCAATCTGGGATCTTCAAAGGAGTATACCTAAGCCAAGACCCATTTAGTCTTGGGTGTGAGTCTAGGACCTCCAAAGAACTAGGCTAGAGCCAGGACCTCTACCAGTCTGGGCATGAATCTGGGACCTTCAACAGAATAGGCAGGATCTCTGTGGGTCCAGGCTTGAGTTTGGGACCCCAGAGGGAGTAGACCTGAGCCAGGACTTCTGTGGGTCTGGGCACACCTACGCCTGGGAACTCTGAGGGAGTAGACCAGAGACAGAGACCTTTGCAAGACCAAACCCAAGCCAGGGACCTCTGCAGGAATGGATCCAGATCAGAGACATTTACAGAAACAGGTCTGAACCAATTACCTAGGCTAGATCAGGCCTGAGACAGCAAACTCCAAGGAAGCAGAGCAAAGCCCAGGAGCTCTGAACAATCTCCAAGAATGTGAATTAACCAACAGGGTGACTAGAACCGTGGTACTGACTGTACCACAAGGAACAACCACATGAGCCTTGGATTCACTGGCACCTAGAAGATTAATCAACAGAATCACAGACAGCCCCAACCACACCTATTAGAGGAAAAGATGAGTAGAGTAGGTAAGAACACACACAACACCACAAAGAGCAACACTACACTAGTAAAACCTAAAGATCCTACAACAGCAAGACTTAAACAACCAAATACAGATTAAGCAGAAGAAAATGACCTAAAAAGATAACTTCAGGAAAATGTTTGAAACTCTTAAAAAGGAATGAGAAATTCCCTCAAAGAAATGGAGGAAAAGACAAACAAAAAACCGGTGGAGTTCCAGATACCACTTTCCAAACAACATGACTTCTCTTGCCATGAACATTCCCCTTGTGCCCAGTAGTTAATGCAAAGATTCTGGAAATACAACATAGACTCTGTTATAAATCATTTTTGTCCAAAGGAAAGCAGTTTTCTCTGGAATGCTTAAATATGTATCAGGTCCATCTTAACAAAGATTAAAATACATAAAACAAATTAGAAATACTTTATAAGTACACTTACATTTTCTGATCTTAAAAATCAAAAAGTTCGATAAAATTATATCCCAAGCATCTGATCTTCCTCAACTCCTTTTTCCTAACCATCTTATTTTTCTGAGATTGTTTCATAATGGGTCATTAGTAGCACTGTAGAAAATTCTATAAAATCTATTTATTTTGTATGTGAGTGTTTTCCCTGCATGTATGCAGAGACCACAGAGACCAGGAGAAGATAATGGGAGTTACAGATGGTTGTAAGCCACTGTGTGTGCACTCGGATTCCCACTAGGATCCTCTGAGGAGCTGCCAGTGCTGCCAAGCTAGCTCTTCAGCCTCAGTAACATTTATTTCTTAAGATTCTCTGATTCTGAAGCAGTTTCATGATTGTAGTGCCTTTAATGAAAATGGCTACCCATAGGAGGCACATATATTTGAATGCTTTGATTCCCAGTTTGTGGGCTGTTTAAAAAGGAGAAGGTGTGGCCTTCTTTGAGGAAATGTGCCACTGGGGTGGGCTCGCAGGTTTCAAAAGCCACATTATGCTCAGTCTCCCTCTCTACCTCCATCTTATAAAAACAAACAAATGAAAACAAAATCCAAAAACCAAAATGTTCTCAGCTACTGCTTCAGTGCCTGCTTGCTGCCATGCTCCCTGTCATGATGGGCATGAAACTCACCCTCTGAAACTAGAAGCAAGCTCTTAATTGCTTTCCTTTATCCGTTGCCTTTGCCAAGGTGTGATAGAGATGCCTGCGTGTTAGCCTTGGCCACTGTGAGTCTTGGTGAGGGTTTACCTTGACTGCCCAGGCACCAGGCACAGTCTGTGAAAGACTTATTCCCGGATTCTACAATACCAGCCACAGTCTGTGGATTCTATGACAACAGCCACAGTCTGTCTGCCCTGGAAAGGAGAGTGGAGAAATTCCAGGTGTGTTTGTATTAAGAGGCACAAGCAAGGTCTTTCCATTCTTTCTCTTTGAATATGCAAAACAAAACAAAAAAACTTCAACTTTCTGGTGGAAGAGGCAAGGCTCTCTAGATCTGTCTTCAACATGCCCTTGACAGTGAAGGAGCCATTCCATATTTTAAAGGAGACTAAAATTTACCATGCCAAATATGAAGAAGTTTTATCATTAAGATACTTAGGAAAAAAACTATTTATAAAATTCATTACACTTCCCTTCCTCCTTTTGGGGTAAACAATGCATGTAGCTGGGTTTTGTTTTGTTTTTTTTAACAGAGCAGAGCACTGTTTCTCCATCTGGGGAGTGCCATCAAACTTCCACTACAAATATGTTAAAGCTTAGAAAACTAGTAGAACTTGACTAGAAATATTTTAAGTCCTTAATTGTCAGAGAATAGTGTGGAAAATCAGATATTTGTGTCTTGGTTACTCTTTCTTCATGGATATTTATATAATATAGCTATATAACATACTCATTGTTTTTATTCATGCCATCTAGTTTACAAGCTCAGAGGAATTATTACTACTGTTACTATGTCCTCCACTGAATAAAATGCAATTCTTAGAGTATAAGATTATAGAGGTTTGGATAGAAGAAGCCTGAGCCCAAAGCTCCCTCCTGGAGAGATATGTCCCCACTAGAACACCTGTTTGAGAAGTAAACATTTATCACTCTTGAACTAGTAACTATAGAACACATAAACTGAAAACAAAGCTATTACCCTGGAAAGAAAATAAAATTCTTCATCAATTAAAGCCCAAATTAATAACAATGCCAGTAGGAGGAGGGCCCGCTTGTTCATCTCAGCTACCTGGCTAGCTTAGCCCCAAAATAATCACACAGAAACTGTATTAATTAAATCACTGCTTGGCCCATGAACTCTAGCTTCTTATTGGATAACTCTTATAGTAATTTAACCCATTTCTATTAATCTGTATATCACCATGTGGCAGTGGCTTACTGGCAAAGATTCAGCATGTCCAAGTCTGGTAGCTTCATAGCATCTCTCTGACTCTGTCTTCTTCCTCCCAGCATTCTGTTTAATTTTCCCCACCTACCTAAGTTCTGGTCTATCAACAGGCCCAAAGCAGGTTCCTTATTAACCAATGAACAGAAGGATTTCCTACACCAAACGCCAATAGTCTATGACTGTTTTTGATTGATAGATTGATACTATTAAAAAAACAAACTCATCTAGACCTATTTGTCTCCCTGCTTCTCGTCTTTCTCACTCCAATTCATTTTCTAAAAGCTTATGCCTATTTTTTTTTCAGATAGAAAAATATGATGTTATTTTTTACTTTTTATTCTTCATTGACTTTTCACTGGTAAAATTCAAATGTGTCAGCACATGATGGACTGGATGTGATCTCCTCACCAACTATAGCAGCATGGCCATTTAACAAGCTTTTGACAAAATGCAATAACTTTTCTGAAAAGAAACCAAGCTTTTAAATAGAAATGAATGAAAGCCTCAACATAAAACGATCATGCAAATATTAACTAATTATTGTATTAATAACTAAAATTAATTATCTGAAAAGGAAATAGGGAATCAATCTCATTCCCAATAGCATCAAAATACCAAAATACTTAGAAATAAGTTTACTTAAAAAAATAAAAGACTTCTCTGTGAAACTACAAAAAATAGATGAAAAAACTGAAGAGAATGCAAATGGAAAGATATTCTGTGTTAATAGATTGAAAGAATTGGTCTTATTAAAATGACATTTCTTGAAGTTACACATAGATAATAAAATGATTAATGCAACTTGCATTACAATTCAAATGACAAAATTAGAAAAGAATCTGAAACTCAAATGGAGCTACCAACGATTCAACTACCAAAACAGTTCCGGAAAAGAAAAACGAAGCTAGATGCATGAGACTTTCCTATTCCAATAGATGAAGAGATGCAGTAATTAAAATAGCGCAGTGCTGTGGTAAAGGCAGATACACATTCAAATGGAGCAGAACTGGAACACAGAAAACAAGCCAGTGTTAAATGGTGAGACCATTTTTAACAAGGGCACATGGGATACAAGATGGAGAAAAAGTAATTCAAAGAATGATGCTCCAAAAACTCAATGTTCACATGCAAAAGAAAAGAACTGGAACATTATCCTATGTCACACATAGAAAAGAACTAAAGCCTACTTAAGACTTTTATGTGTACTTGAGACTAAGATGTCTAGGGAAGAAGATAAAAAGCATCATAATATTGGTTCTGGCAATGATGTCCTGGACATGGCATCAAAAGCATAGATAATAAAAGTCAAAACGTGCAACTGAAAGTACATTAAACTGAGCATCTGAACAGCAAGAGATAATGAATAAAAAGCCTACAAAACTGAAGATGACATTTATAAGATATATATCAGATAAAGGCCAAGTATTTTAAGAAACAAGGAATCTGACCCCCCAGTAACAAAACCTAACAGTCTCATTTTTAATCAGTTAAATATTTGAATAGAAATTTCTCCAAATAAGACACACAAATGTGAAAAGTTATCTAATAACTCAAACATTACTAACCATCCAGAAACCACAGCTGAAAACAACAATGAAGTACTCTTTTATATCTGTCATGATGGCTACCAAAAGCTGTGGTCTGGAACCCTTGGACTCTGAGAGCAGGAATTAAAGTTGTGCAGAGATGACAAAGATGAAAAGGAAGGACAAGGAGTAGGAGAAAGGGGAAGAGGGGAGGAGGAACAGAAAGAGGAGAGGAAGATAGAAAAATATGGCCTAGCAAACTCACTTCTTGGAATAACTAAACGTGGGTAATTGAGGAGAGATCACATTATCAACTCCATGTTCATTATGGTATTACACGCTATATCCCAAATATGAAAAGAGTACAGCTCTCTATTAATGGGTGAATGGATAAGGAAATGTAGTATGTGCATATAATAGTACATTATTTCCACCCTTAAAGGAAACCTTGCAGTATGATACAACATGGATAAATTTTGGGGACTGCATGCTGTAAGTCATAGAAGGACACACACTTCACTTCATGAGTATGAGATATTTAAAATAAGTAAGCACATTGAATCAGAGAAAAGTATACTTGTGTCCACTGGATGGGCAGAAAAGTTGGGTTTTCTAATCAGAATGTATTAAGTACATTGTACTGCAGTGTGCAGTTATTAATGAGAATCTATATATCCTTAGAAGTCTTGTAAGGAAGTAAAATTCATATTAGCCATTCTGACCATAATAAAAGATGTCACAATGTGGGAATATGGAATATAGTTTTAGCACATGGAAACCACCTGAGGTTTGGATAGCACAGACTTGGTTCACTGAAATCTTGATCTCACACCAGTAGTGAAAATATGAAAGCTTCTGAATCCCTGAGAAGAGAGATTTCTCTAACATTCATATATGGTCCTAAGGACAATGACTAAAAGCAACTTCCCAGAAGGTGAGAGAGTTGCCAACAGGGAAAATGGACAGAAGGGTTCTTCCCAATAATGTTGGCTACCAGGCTGTTATGAATAAGGAGCAGCTCTATCTCCCATGTTTCCATGTTTGCTGCCAAATGTCTGACTCATGCAGTAAGGCAGCGGGCAGACTTGTAATTCACAAGACTATAAAGTGCTAGAGCCAAACTTGACAAAGAGTTTTTTTCCTAAAAGAATCCACACACAACTCAGGCCAAGGCTCAGGGAATACCATGCAAGAGGAGGCAAAAAGATCTGGAGGATGGCAGCTATGAAGCAGTATCTATCTTCTGTTTATGGTATAGTGATACATATGAACTCACTACCACTGTGAGTTACCTGTACAAGACCTGCACAAGATGGAGCCCATCAACATTTCTTCACAGATGGGAAAGGGCTCATAAGACAATGTGGTGGTCCGAATGAGACGTCCCTCATAGCCCTGTGCACTGTAATAGTAGTTCCCTATCTTGTGGCCTTCTTTGAAAAGGGGGTGTGGCCTTGTGGGAAGAGGTGTGCCATTCAAGGAGGGTCTTTAGCATTTATGGATGCACAGTATTTCCTCTGTTCTCTGTTTCCTGCCTGAGTTCAAAATGTAAGCCCTCGACAAACTCCTCAAACCTGCTACACAGAGTCCTTGCTACAACAGACGCTTGTTGCTCTAGAATTATAACCCAGATCATCTCTTCCTTCTATAAGTTTGCCTTGGTCATGATGTTTTATTGCAGCAATAAAAAATAACTTATGCAGTAGATTGTAGCAGGAAAAGGGTTAGTGCTATGTAAAACTTGACGTTGATTTTTGGGAAAATGTGGAAGGTTTTTTAAACGTTAGCCTGTAAAAGTAGAACGGAATTGAGATGTGTGACTTCTGGTTATTTCATTGACTTTAATAATAGTAACATAATGGAAAAGTCTAATTATAAATATTACTCATCCTTGCATTCAGCAATATCTTCTCTTCAAAACTTAGTAATGTCTCAATAATCACATAGAAACAAAAAGATCTGGAAGACTAATATAAGAATTCCAACTAAAAAAATGAATGCAGTGACTTATGACAGATGGCCACATGGATGGAACATGCATGTTAACAGCTCATCACTTCAAAATTAAATACAATTGGGAAACAGGAGAGGCGGCAGACGCAAGCAGCGGGGACCGGCGCAACGGCAGATGCAAGTGGCTGGGACTGGCGCGGCAGCAGACGCACAAGGCAGGGACAGGAGTGCAATAATGAGAGCAGATCGCCCCACTACAATTAAATCAAAGAGGTAGGCCTTTTGTTGGTGAGGTCGCTGGCAAATGGGGAGCCTGGTCCTGATCCTGAAGACCCTTCGGAGGGGTGAGAGGGTTCTTGGCCTGCAGCAGGAACCAGGAAACAGAGCGAGGGCATTTGGTAAGCGGAACCCTTGGCCAGCAGGGAAACCTGATCCGGTTTTAAAAGACCCAGTAGATAGGATCAATAGGAAGAGATGGGCAGGCACCAAGGCAAGAATTCACCCAATAATCTGAAAAACAACATGAAAACACCAGAACCCAATGATCTTACAAGAGAAGTATTTGAACACCCTAACACAGAAGAAGTGGAAAAAATTGACTTTATGAAAGCAATAGAGTCTCTTAAACAACATGTAAAAAATGCCCTTATAAAAATGGATGAGAAGTATAACAAAAAGTTTGAAGAAATGAGTAAATATGTACATGATACCCTGGGAAACCAAGAAAAAATGATCAAACAGGTAATGGAAACAGTTCAAGAATTAAAAACT
Organism: Microtus pennsylvanicus; assembly: GCF_037038515.1. NCBI lineage: Eukaryota > Metazoa > Chordata > Mammalia > Rodentia > Cricetidae > Microtus > Microtus pennsylvanicus. Next base: position 71,612,413 of record NC_134584.1, read on the forward strand.
GAAATGAAGGCAAGGAAGAAAACACAAACTGAGGACCAGCTGGATATGGAAAATCTAGGTCAACAAGCAGAGCCTACAGAAACAAGCATAATCAATAGAATACAAGAGATAGAAGAAAGAATCTCAGATTCTGAGGACACCATAGAGAAAATAAACACACAGATCAAAGAAAACAGCAAAGCCAACAAATTCTCAACACAAAACATTCAGGAAATATGGGACACAATAAAAAGACCAGACCTAAGAATAATAGGAATAGAAGAAGGAGAAGAGTCACAGCTCAAAGGCCCAGAAAACATTTTTAACAAAATTATAGAAGAAAACTTTCCCAACATAAGGAAAGATATTCATTTAAATATTCAAGAAGCATACAGAACACCAAACAGACTGGATCAAAAAAAAAAAACATCTCCTCGCCATATAATAATCAAAATACAAAATATACAGAATAAAGAAAGAATATTAAGAGCTGCAAAGGAAAAAGGGCAAGTAACTTATAAAGGTAAACCGATCAGACTTACACCTGACTTCTCTATGGAAACCATGAAAGCCAGAAGGTCCTGGATAGATGTACTGCAGAAACTGAGAGACCATGGATGCAAACCCAAACTACTATACCCAGCCAAGCTATCGTTCACTATCAATGGAGAAAACAAGACATTCCAGGATAAGAACAAATTTAAACAATATGTAGCCACAAATCCAGCCCTACAGAAAGTAATAGAAGGAAAATCGCAACCCAAGGAATCCAACATTGCCAATACTGCCAACAATAACTCAGGCATCTAGTGACCCTTCACCAGCACATCTCAAGAAGGGAGACACACAAACTCTACTACCAAAAACAATAAGAATAACCGGAGTAAACAACCACTGGTCATTAATATCACTTAATATTAATGGGCTCAATTCACCTATAAAAGGCACAGGCTAAGAGATTGGATACAAACACAGGATCCAACAGTCTGCTGTTTGCAAGAAACACATCTCAACCACAAAGACAGACATCTACTCAGAGTAAAGGGTTGGGAAAAGGTGTTTCAAGCAAACAGTCCTAAGAAAAAAGCAGGTGTGGCCATACTAATTTCTAACAGAACTGACTTCAAACTAAAATCAATCAGAAGAGATCGAGATGGACACTTTATACTCATAACAGGAACAATTCATCAGGATGACGTCTCAATCCTGACTATCTACGCCCCTAATATAAAAGCACCCACTTATGTAAAAGAAATATTACTAGAATTCAAGGCAGACATCAAACCACAAACACTAGTAGTAGGAGACTTCAACACACCTCTCTCTCCAATGGACAGGTCAATCAGACAGAAACCTAATAGAGAATTAAGAGAATTATTAGAGGTAATGAAACAAATGGACTTAACAGACGTCTATAGAACATTCCACCCAAATAGGAAAGAATATTTCTTCTCTGCAGCTCATGGAACCTTATTGAAAATTGACCACATACTCTGAAACAAAGGAAACCTCCACAGATACAAAAAAATATCAGTGTCCACCTGTGTCTTATCTGATCATCACTGATTAAAGTTAGAAGGCAACAACAATACTACCCACAGAAAGCCAACAAACACATGGAAACTGAACAGTCAACTACTGAACCACACCTGGGTCAAGGAAGATATTAAGAAAGAAATTAAAGTTTTCCTTGAATTTAATGAAAATAAAGAGACAACATACTCAAAGCCAACAAACTCATGGAAACTGAACAGTCAACTACTGAACCACACCTGGGTCAAGGAAGAAATTAAGAAAGAAATTAAAGTTTTCCTTGAATTTAATGAAAATAAAGAGACTACATACTCAAACCTATGGCACACGATGAAAGCATTGCTAAGAGGAAAGTTCATAGCACTAAGTGCCCACTTAAGGAAAACGGAGAATGCATACACTGGGGACTTAACAACACACCTGAAAGCTCTAGAGAAAAAAGAAGCAGATGTGCCCAGGAGAAGTAGAAGACTGGAAATAATAAAACTGAGGGCAGAAATCAACAAAATAGAAACACAGAAAACAGTCCAAAGAATCAATGAAACAAAAAGTTGGTTCTTGGAGAAAATCAACAAGATCAACAAACCCCTATCCAAACTAATTAAACGACAGAGAGAGAACATGCAAATAAATAAGATCAGAAATGAAATGGGGGACATAACCACACAGAGGAAATTCAGAGAATCATTAGATCTTACTACAAAAGCCTGTATGCCAAAAAACTGGAAAATACAAAAGAAATGGACATTTTTTTAAATAAGTACCATATACCAAAGCTAAACCAAGACCAGGTGAATGATCTAAATAGACCTGTTTGTCGCAAAGAATGAGAAATGGTTATGAAAAATCTCCCTTTGAAAAAAAGCCCAGGACCAGATGGTTTCAATACAGAATTCTACCAGAACTTCCAAGAAGAACTAATACTTATACTCCTTAATGTATTTCACAATATAGAAACAGAAGAGTCATTGCCAAATTCCTTTTATGAAGCTACAGTTACCCTGATACCAAAACCCCACAAAGACCCAACCAAGAAAGAGAATTACAGGCCTATCTCACTCATGAATATTGACGCAAAAATTCTCAATAAAATACTGGCAAACCAAATCCAAGAACACATTAGAAAAATTATCCATTATGATCAAGTAGGCTTCATTCCAGAGATGCAGGGCTGGTTCAACATGCACAAATTTATCAATGTAATCCACCATATAAATAAACTGAAAGAAAAAAACCATATGATCATTTCATTAGATGCTGAAAAAGCATTCGACAAAATTCAACACCCCTTTATGATAAAGATCTTGAAGAGATTAGGGATACAAGGGTCAAACCTAAATATAATAAAAGCTATTTACAGCAAGTCGACAGCTAACATTAAATTAAACGGAGAAAAACTCAAAGCCATCCCACTAAAATCAGGAACACGACAAGGCTGTCCACTCTCTCCATAGCTCTTCAATATAGTGCTTGAAGTTCTAGCAATAGCAATAAGACAACATAAGGGGATCAAGGGGATTCGTATTGGAAAGGAAGAAGTTAAGCTTTTGTTATTTGCAGATGATATGATAGTATACATAAGCGACCCCAAAAACTCTACCAAAGAACTCCTACAGCTGATAAACACCTTTAGTAATGTGGCAGGATACAAGATCAACTCCAAAAAATCAGTTGCCTTCCTATACACTAAGGATAAGGAAGCAGAGAGGGAAATCAGAGAAGCATCACCTTTCACGATAGCCACAAATAGCATAAAATATCTTGGGGTAACTCTGACCAAGGAAGTGAAAGATCTATTTGACAAGAACTTTAAGTCTTTGAAGAAAGAAATTGAAGAGGACGCCAGAAAACAGAAGGACCTCCCTTGCTCTTGGATTGGGAGGATCAACATAGTAAAAATGGCAATTGTACCAAAAGCAATCTATAGATTCAATGCAATCTCCATCAAACTCCCATCAAAATTCTTCACAGATCTGGAGAAGACAATAATCAACTTTATATGGAAAAACAAAAAACCCAGGATAGCCAAAACAGTCTTATACAATAAAGGATTGTCTGGAGGCATTACCATCCCTGACTCAAACTCTATTACAGAGCTACAGTATTGAAAACAGCTTGGTATTGGCATTAAAAACAGAGAAGTCGACCAATGGAATCGAATAGAAGACCCTGACTTTAACCCACAAATCTATGAACACCTGATTTTCGATAAAGGAGCTAAAAGTATACAATGGAAGAAAGAGAGCATCTTCAACAAATTGTGCTGGCAAAACTGGATGTCAATCTGTAGAAGAATGAAAATAGACCCATATCTATCACCATGCACAAAACTCAAGTCCAAATAGATTAAAGACCTCAATATCAGTCCGAACACACTGAACCTTATAGAAGAGAAAGTGGGAAGTACTCTACAACACATGGGCACAGGAGACCACTTCCTACGTATAACCCCAGCAGTACAGACATTAAGGGCTTCATTGAATAAATGGGACCTCCTGCGACTGAGAAGCTTCTGTAAAGCAAAGGACGTTGTCACTAAGACAAAAAGGCAGCCCACTGACTGGGAGAAGATCTTCACCAACCCCTCAACTGACAAAGGTCTGATCTCCAAAATATATAAAGAACTCAAGAAAGTAGACCATAAAAGGCTAATTAACCCAATTATAAAATGGGGCACTGAGCTGAACAGAGAATTCTCAACAGAAGAACTTCAAATGGCCAAAAGACACTTAAGGTCATGCTCAACTTCCTTAGCGATCAGGGAAATGCAAATCAAGACAACTTTAAGATATCTTCTTACACCTGTCAGAATGGCTAAAATAAAAAAACACCAATGATAGCCCTTGCTGGAGAGGTTGTGGAGAAAGGGGTACACTCATCCATTGCTGGTGGGAATGCAAACTTGTGCAACCACTCTGGAAAGCAGTGTGGTGGTTTCTCAGGAAATTCGGGATCAACCTACCCCTGGACCCAGCACTACCACTCCTGGGAATATACCCAAGAGAGGCCCTATCATACAACAAAAGTATATGCTCAACTATGTTCATAGCAGCATTGTTTGTAATAGCCAGAACCTGGAAACAACCTAGATGCCCTTCAATGGAAGAATGGATAAAGAAAGTATGGAATATATACATATTAGAGTATTACTCAGCAGTTAAAAAGAAGGACTTCTTGAATTTTGCGTACAAATGGATGGAAATAGAAAACACTATCCTGAGTGAGGTAAGCCAGACCCAAAAAGAGGAACACGGGATCTACTCACTCATATTTGGTTTCTAGCCATAAATAAAGGACATTGAGCTTATAATTCGCAATCCTAGAGAAGCTAAATAAGAAGGTGAATCCAAAGACAAACATATAGGCATCCTCCTGAATATTAACCTTCATCAGGCGATGAAAGGAGACAGAAACAGAGACCCACATTGGAGCACCGGACTGAAATCTCAAGGTCCAAATCAGGAGTAGAAGGAGAGGGAGCACGAGCAAGGAACTCAGAATGCGAGGGGTACACCCACACACTGAGACAATGGGGAAGTTCTATCGGGAACTCACCAAGGCCAGCTGCCCTGGGTCTGAAAAAGCATGGGATAAAACCGGACTTGCTGAACATAGAGGACAATGAGGACTACTGAGAACTCAAGAACAATGGCAATGGGTTTTTGATCCTACTGCACGCACTGGCTTTGTGGGAGCCTAGGCAGTTTGGATGCTCACCTTACTAAACCTGGATGGAGGTGGGCGGTCCTTGGAGTTCCCACAGGGCAGGGAACCCTGATTGCTCTTCGAGCTGAAGAGGGAGAGGGAGTTAATCGGGGGAAGGGGAGGGAAATGGGAGGCGGTGGCAGGGAGGAGGCAGAAATCCTTAATAAATAAATAAATTAAAAAAATTAAATACAATTATTTGTTGAGCACATATGCTAAGTGCTGTGCTATATTTTGATTCTGAACATATGTGTTATAGTATATATGTTTATATAGTGAATCTACTTCCTATGAACTTTAAGAGTTTTGAAAAGGTAGTTTGGTATGGGACAATCATCTATATTCTGTCAATTATATTTTAAATAAACGCTGATTGGCTGATAGCCAGGCAGGAAATATAGGCAGGAAAACCAGACTGGAAGTAGAGATGGGGCAACAAAAACAGGAGTATTCTGGAAAGGAGGAAGTTCTTTCTGCAATCCTGCCCAGACCACCAAAGAAGCAGGATTTGACCTGCCCTGCTGAAAAAGGTACCAAGCCATGTGGATGTGGCTAACATAGATAAGAATAATGGGCTAATATAAGTTATACAAGCTAATAAGAAGCCTGAGCTAATGGGCCAAGCAGTTTATAACTTATAGAGACCTCTGTGTGATTTTCTTTGGGACTAAACGGCTAGGGGACTGGGTGGGACAGAAACCCCAACAAGCAGGCCCACGTGTTACAGTAGTTAGTTATCCTTCCAAACATGTGTAGTACTAAATATACCTAAGCACTAGCACAACTGTACATCTGAGGTCATTAGAAATGGATGCGATAACTGGGCGGTGGTGGTGGTGCATGCCTTTAACCCCAGCTCTTGTGAGGCAGAGGTAGGCGGATCTCTGTCAGTTTGCTGCCAGCCTGGTCTCCAGAACAAGTTCCAGGACAGTCAGGTGGTTACACAGAGAAACACTGTCTTGAGAAACTTAAAAAAAGAGAAATATTTATATTTATTTAAAAATGCATGCAATGTATGGACATATCCGTTGCTCTCCAAAGGGAATTCTTAAATATGAACTTCTCCAAATCAGCAATTAAAGGGGGAGATGGTTTCTGCTAGGGATCATATGATGAGTTCTCTAATATTTCATATAGTAAGAGAGCTATGATGCACAGAAACTAATTTTATGTTTAAAAATAGGTAGTAAAAAGGACTTTGAATGTTTCCAATATAAAACCACAAGTCTGGGAGTGTCTTTCAAGAGCAGACTCTAACATGCATAAGGCCTTCAGTTTGATCACTAGACTCCTAAAGAAACCTGAAAGACAAATGAAATAATAATCAATTGAAGATGTATTAGTTAAGTTCCTCATTGTTGTGAGACACCTAACAGATGGAACTCAAGGAAGGGTGTGAGGGTTTAAGGGCTATATGCCATCACCTGAGGGAAGGCATGGGGAAAGGAGCTTATGGAACAGGTTGTGCTACATTTAGCAGTCACTGAGATAGGGCCAGGAAGTAATGCAAGGTTGATTCCTGTGACCTGCTTCTTCCTTTGGGGCACCACCCTCAAGATTCTACATCCTGGCAAAATAGCACTACCATCTGGTGTCAGATACTCAGACACCTGGGCCTGAAGGGGTCATTTTACATCTGAACTACAACTGCATATGCTAATTCCTCTGAGATGATCATCAGCTACTACATACATGTAGTGAAATATTACCTATACCTAAATATGTAAATTATCATGTACCTATTAGAGTATGAAATATAAAAACTGAGGAGAAATTTGCTTTTTATAAATTGAAATTTAAAGAAAAGAAACACCACTAGGCCCCCAGTGATTAATTACAGGCTTTTCAATGGTTATTTGATGTAGTCAAAGGTCATATACATTTTATAATCCAGAAAGAAGACAAGGAAAGCAAATGTAAACACCTACCATGTAACCAAAATACTCAAGGACAATGAAAACTACAACTTCACTTCTCATGCTAAAAACAGTTACTGAGTGTTTACTGTGACAAATGACATCAAAACTTGCAATTATCTTGCTAAAGGGTATGTCTTCATGGCAGATAGAGTATAGTGGTAGGTGTTGTGGGTCTTCCTCTTAACTCTAACACAGTATTGCCTGCAACCTGCTGCAGGGTGTTGAGTGAGCTTGTACCCATAAGTTTAAAAGAAAGCTGTAGAACAAACATAAAATCTACATCTCCCAACTCTCCTTTTCTCTAATGTCTTCTGCTATGGATGTTTTCCTATGTTGTCAAGGAAGATAAAGGTCACACATATTATAAGATCTGTGCTAGTTTTCTCAGTGAATGAAGTCTCCAGCTGGTAGAATTTTGATTTTTTGAAATATATCCATGCATCTAGCAATATTTACTGAATGCCAATTAAGTATAAAGCACTGGGAATTCAGTAGCATATAAAGCCACAGAGCTCTGTGGGCCAACAGATCATGGTGGGGGTTTCCATCCAACATGGGGTGTTTGACCCCAGTGGATAGAGACAAAGGAGCAAATGGGTAAGTAGGGAAATATTTATGACCACCCTTTCTGCTATCAAGGTATCATTCTTTGGTTAAGGAAAACACCAATAATAAATACAGTATTCTCAAATCACTTAAATATACAATACTAATTGCTATAAAATATTTTATACCAACTTAAAGACTGATGATGGCCTCTGGAGTGATAGCTCGATGGTTAGGAGCTCTTGCTGCTCTTCCACAGGACCCGATTTCAGCTTCCAGCTGCAGGTGGGCAGCTCACAACCACATGTAACATCATGGTCTACCGCCAGCACTCATGTGTACAAAGTCTCATACAAGCACACGTATAAGTAAAAATAACATTACTAGACCGTTAAAAGAGAAGGAAATAAGTACAGGCTTTTGTGCCACTGCCCTACATCTACATCACATCCTTTAAAATATTAGGAGCTATCTACAAAAACACCACAGGATATAAAATGTGTTAAGAACCTTCTGTGATTCTGCTAATATTATCTTATTTACCTGGATATTAACACAGTAACATCAAATGTGATTTTATAATATTTATAATAAAATAGTAAATTTAATTCAAGGAACATTTATTAAATACTAGTAAAATCAAAACGAGATCACTATTATTTGGAACTGTTGAGAAATATATTTCTATTGTGATAGTCAGAATTCTAAAATGTGCCCCCAATATTTCTCATCCATTCCCTGACTGAGGTAATGTGATACTATGTTCATTATTCTGTTCTTTATATAGCAAAGTGGATGTTGCAACAGATATGCTTAAAGTTGGAAACCAGCAGATACTGAGTTAATTAAAAAGAGCATGGGGAAATGGCTCAGTGTTTAAGAATACTGGATACTCTTGCAGAGGACTTGGGGTTTGGCTCCCAACACCCACATGGTGACACACAACATCTGTAACTTCAATTTCAGGGGATTCAAAGCCCTCTTCTGGGTTCTGCAGGTACTTTGCACACAGCACACAGACACACATGCAGACAATACACTCACCCATAAAATATAAATAAATAAACTCTTAAGAAAATGTGGAAAGGGTGGATATTAGGTAACCTCACTTACTTAAAATGCACAGAAGTTATTTCACCTGACAGAAAACTTAAGAGTTGAAGGATAAGGTGGTTCAAATACTACTGAAGTCTTCAAGATGGAGAAGGACACATGCAGTGAATCCCAGACTGACCCTGAGAACTTAAAGCAACCCATATCTTACAAGAGAACAGCACCTTCAGAACAATGTCAACAAAGACACTGTAATGGTTAATCTTAACTGTCAACTTGAGATCTAGAATCATCTGGAAGACAGATCTCTGGTATGCCTGATTATTTTGATAAGATTGAGTGGGATAACCTGCCCAATATGGGTGACATCATTTTCTGGGCTAGATTGCATAAAATAAGAGAAGCAAGCTGATTACAAGTATTCACTTCTCTCTGCTTATTGATTATGGATGAAATGTGACCTGCTGCCTCAATTCCTGCTGCCTGGCTTTCCAAGACAGGCACCTTGAGCTATGGGTTAAAATAGATGTTTCTCCCTTAAGTTGCTTTTATTGAGACAACTCAACTTTATATATTTTATCACGGCAACTGGAAAAGTAAACTAAAGCAGAAGTGAATTCTGAAAATATCAAATAGATATGGATGAGGGAATGAGAACCCTGAGCTCCAGTAACCTTATCTAGCCAAGTCTGTGATTTTCGTCTTGTAGAGACTGAAGCAGAGAACCTATCTCTACTGTGCCCAGTTTCTCAGCGTTAGCTTGTATACTCATGGAAATTGACCACAAAGGGACAGAATACTAATAACTTACCTGGAAGAGTCTAGGCTTAGTTGGAAAAAATAAAACAGAAGCAGGAAGGAAACAGTACAAACGGCTTATTATTAAATTAATCAGTGGGTTGGTTAGAAAGCTGTGTAGAATTCCATGGCAAAACAATCTGAAAAGGTAACAGTATATGAGAAAGTGAAATGCATTGCTCTTTTGCAAAGTTGTATAGAATTGGGTAGCCCTGACCCCTACAAAACAAGTCTACCATGCTACATATCTATAACCCATAACCCTTGCTCTAAGGAAGCTATTTTTCCTATAATGTTGGAGTTATCTAAAATGAGAAAGGAGTACATAGTTGGTCTTTGTTGAAATTCAACAGCGCTCAGAACATTTTATGTCAGGACTATTTAATATCTCCACAGAGTAAGTCAGATATCTATATCATCAAAACTCTTTCAAATTGGACCTATGTTTACTTCCAACCTCTAGACATGGAAAAAAGGAGGGATCTTCACATACTTAATAGTCTCCCAAATATTTAGACAGGTTACCAGTATGTCCCATCATTTCCAGGAATGTTGCTTGTCCCTCATTCCTCTCCCAAGTATTCTCTACAGTCTACTAACATTACTATATATGACCTGGAAGCATTTTGCATTGTTACTCCTTAGTGGAAGGCTGTGTGACAATGAAACAAATAACAAAAAGTAAACAAATGAGGTAGGTAGGTGTGGAGACATACCCTACTGACCACAGCACAGGGGAGGTAAAGACAAGAAGACCAAGAGTTTGAGGAAGGAGGGATTGAAGAAGAAAGGAGTAAGAAGCAAACACAAAGAAGCAGAGAAAAGAAATGAGGAGCTGATGCTCAAGAAGAAATCATAATTTTAGAACAGTTATGAAAAAGAAAATGTGTTTTGGTGAGTGAGACATTAAACTATTCATCAGAACATATGGAGCTAGTTGACAGTTATGAATGCCAGATTGAACAATTCTGAAGTAGCCACATTAGCATAAAGGAGGTGATGTAAGTGGAGAGTGGAAACCTACAATCAAAGTTGACAATCCCTGCCTTACCCTAGACATCCAAAAGGAAGTAGATACACATGATCAAACAAAACAGTCACCTCCTAAAGCTGTTAACTGGCTTTTCTCTTCATTTCTTCTTGAAGCTTAGAAACTTAAATACAAATGAATTTTCAAAATATAAACTTAATATAATATAAGTTAATCCTTTGTTTAATACAAATATAAATGACATAAAACAGATGAAATAATTCTTAAACCTCACACTAATATTCAGTTATTAAAATACAACATTTTAAAATTAAATACCATCCTGCTAACACTTTCTTTCATTGAAAAGAAAAGACCTTTTAGTGCTGATGATTAAGCCATATATCAGTCTTCTTTTTAACTCATTTAATATGAATTCTGATGTAAATATAATATCTATGATAGTTAAAGTGTTATATAAGAATTATGTACTATGTTACAAAACTACTGAAATTTCCAGTAGTCATAGTAATATTTCTCACTTAGAAGATTTCCAATTATTCTAGCAATGAGGTATTAATGCAGAGATTTTGGTTATAGTCATTTCCCAAAAGCTGTCATGACCAGAAAAGTATGTGCATGGTGAGAGCAACCACCCACCCTCAAACACTGGCCAATATATTGTTCCTTACTGACATACATTAGAAAGAGCTTTTAAGAGTCAGTACATGACATTTAGCTGTCTCAGAGCAGCTGCTGGGTGAGTACACACATTACAGTGTTGTTAACTGAAACATGTGGTTTAAATCATTATGTTATATCATTAATGGTTATATTTTTCCTCAAAAAAAAGCCTATTTTTTGCTTTTTCTCTTGTTTAAACATTCACACCTCTAAGGCCTGCTTGTAAGTACAGTCAGGATATCAAAGGGGCTGGTCAGAAGACTGGTGACTACATTGCCCTGTTAAATGACAACAAATTTATAAATGTCATCAGCTCTCAGGACTTCTCATTAAGAAAAGAAATTTCTACTGAAGCCTAAGTCGTATTCCCTAATACCTTTTTTTCTTTATCAATTTGTGATAGTGACAGTTATTTCATAAACTGTATTCTAATCTCCAAAATGTGTAGGGTATTTCTAGCTTTTATCAATCTTTCTCCATAGCTAGAATGAACAATTTAAAGCCTGAAAATAAAAATGATTTAGATAGAAATGTGGAACATGGCTTTTGGTGCTCCTGGTGCCTTGCTCCTCACCTCACTGGAACGATAATGGTCTACTTGCATCTTTTTCTTCTTTAGTCATGGGGTAACTACTATCATTTTTCTTCCTTTTGAAGCCAAGAACATATATTGCCTTATGTTATATTCTCTGTCTTGATTGAGCACTTTAAAATTTGCTATCACTTTCCTCAGGTGAGTTTGTGGGTATTATTTCTATTCAAATGGCTAACATATATTAGGCTTTGTCCTCATCACTTTACATGCTTCAATATATTATGACTTTATTCTATTATTATTTTATTCTATATCGCACTATTCAGTGATGATTTACACCTATAGTTATTAATATCATTGCCATCAGAATTGTTATCAACCATGGATGATGTGAGATATCCTTCTGTATATGTGTTGCTTTAATTGGTTAATGAATAAAGCTATTTTGGCCTATGGAAGGACATAATATAGCCAGGATGGAAGAGATATATAGAGAGAGTAGGCAGAGTCTAGGAGACACCATGTAGTTGCCGAAGGAAGCAGATGTCATGTAGCCACCCAAGAAGCAAAAGGTTACAAACCACAAGCCTCATGGTAAAATACGATAGAAATGGGTTAATTGAAGATGCAAGAGTTTAGTTAATAAGAAGCCTTAGCTAATAGCCCAAACAGTATTGCAATTATTATAGTTTCTGTGTGATTATTCAGTTCTGGGCAGCGAGGAAATGAATGAACAGTCTCAGTTTACAAAATGGCACCCACTGTCTGGGGCATAGACCAACATAAGACCTAAAAATCTTAAGAAAAAAAGGTTTTCTAGGCACACAAAAATAGGAGCCAAGCTCAGCTTCTTGGTAGCCACATTTTTTTTTTTTCAGATAGACTCTATTTGTTGGCTGCAAAGAGAGTCACAACTTCTTTAAGAGATAGCTTTCTGGTTTGTATGGGCACATAAGGCTCTGACTCTTGGGGGAAGTCTTGCTATGGAGCACTTAAATGCGGTCTATGAGCAGTGTTTACAAATTGCTTAATGACAACCTCAGCCTGCTGCATCCCTGGAGCTGGAGTGGTGAGCATGACTCCCAGAGGCAACAAACATACCTTCATAGTGGTGGACTTGGCAGAGCAAACAGTCAGGGTAGTGAAGTTGGTCCTAGTCATCCCCGCTTAGCATTGAAATAAAAGGTGCTTCCAGTCAGAAAATGATTATAGGTGCTCAATAAAGACAGATTCAGACAAAAAAATAAACCTCTAAATGGGTCACAGTGTGTTTAAAAAAATGTACACAGGCTTGGGAGAGGAAAAAAAAGAGAGTGTAGACAGTTAAGTAATATAACAGAGTATAGTCAGTCATAGATTAAAGGAGTAAAGATAATAAAATAAATATTAAAAAGTCATAAAGTAAAAAATGATCCTCATAAATTATTGTATTGAATTTTTTGACTATGAATGAGCTAAGTTCAGAGAGACATTTCCGTTTACTGGTTGCTAATCTAAACCAACATATATATTTTAAAAGTATCTTGATTTCAAAATTTGGGTCTAAGGATATGTTACTTTGAAAAAAAGATCCTGCTTTTGTTTCCACAGAGGATGAGAACCTGTGGATTCCTTCCAGACTATTGTGTTTGATGTACCAAGACCCCCTGAGAGTAGGCAGAGTCTCAAAGACATCATGTAACTGTTGATGGCGGCAATTTCCATGTAGCTGCCCAAGAACAAGAGGTAACAAACCACTAGCCTCGTGGTAAGATATAAAATAATAGAAATTGGTTAATTTAAGATGTAAGAGTTAGTTTATAAGAAGCCTGAGCTAATAGACCAAACAAGGTTGCAATTCATAGAGTTTCTGTATGATTATTCCGGTCTGGGCAGCCTGGAAACCAAAGCACAGTCTCTGACACATGGGCTTTGTTATATTGCTGTTTTACAGAAGACCAGGTGTTCCAGGTCCTTTTACAATCAGCTGTGTGTTGGGTATATACAGACTGGGTGCTAAGTAAATGCACATAGGAAGTCATTTGCCTTGTGCTTTCCTGTGTTCCTTCTTCTGTGTCTGGTGTTTTATGTTCTCATGGCTTATGTAAAACAAGTCCATAAGAGGTAACAGCTACAGCCTTGAAAGGGAAAGGTCGAAGACAGTTTAGATTGGCACATACACAGAAACAGCTCTGTTCTATCACTGGCTGATGGTGAACAACACAGGATCCATATTCAGTTAGAGCCCTGTGCTCTTTATGAACCTTCTCCTATCAACACCTGCCATTGCTTGGATACTTAGTGCTGAGTGAAGTTTGGCACATGCTTATTCCATTAGCTTTGGCTTTCCACATGTAATTTATATTCCAATGACAAAACTGTGTAAACATTACAAAGCACAAATATCTTACTTCCTTTCTTTTGCCAGTAGAGACATCAATCCTGCCAGTGAGCACCAGTGTGACTGTGGAAGTGAGAGCTTTCAAACAATAACATCCTCTGAGGCCAAAGGGATGCTTGCCTTAATATCCCATTATAAATTATTAAAGCAAGTTTTTTCCAAGTTATCAAAATTTAAGTTTTTGGGATACCAAGAACATTGAAAATACATAATGTTTATTCTTCCAATGGCGATATCTATTTTTAAAACACCTTCATGTTACAGTTAATGCATTTTTGTGCTGGGCCAAATTTTTTGACTTCTTTGAACAGTAGTGTGCCATCTGAGAGTCATTTCCAACTTGCCTACTGTTCCCATTTATAAATAGTGTACTTGGTTTCTATTATACCCAAAGACCAAAACCTCATGAGTTAACAAATATGCTTCAAAATCATGAAGTTTTAATGAAATGAAATGTGCTCTTTAGCAATCTTCTTAATTTGATTCATAAAAATGACTTTGGGGACTGGAATTTTGTCCTTACTGCCCCCCCCAGGGGATTTTACAAAGCAACCCAAGCTGGAACTTGCGACTTTCCTGCTTCAACCCTCCAATTTCTAAGATTCCTGTGTGTGCCAACTTGTCTAGCTGAGAGGTGACTTTTGCAAACAATTTGGATTCAGAAATTCCCCCCTGTCATTTTACTTGGTACCCTGTAGTTCGGGGTATTAAGAAAAACAGGATTTTGTTCAGTCAAATATCTTAGAGCAAATTTTAAGAGAATTATGTAGGACATTTGAAACAACTAGACAATCTAGGAAAAAAGCAAAGATCTCTCGTGTTTTCTCTCTAACTAATTATGGTCTGAGGTGTATAAATGTAGTAACAAGGGCTAGAGGGTGAAGGAGAGATGGGAATGTTAGCCAGTTAACAGCTGAGACAAGAGAAGGTGGTTTTGCATCCCTAAGCAAGAGCTAAACTTAACTACAGACTCCATCTCTAGCTCACTTGCTAGTGTCAGGTTTATGACCCCAAATAATCCAAGAGTGCTAACTCCTCCTCCTCTGCCTCATCCTGTCTATGAAGCGTCTCTGTGTTGGTTATGCTCATGGCCAATGCAACTGAATGGAAACAACATAGGCTTTGTGTCCCCAGATTTTTATTATAAAAATGTTTTTAACACTAGACTCAAAGGACATTTTCTTAGCTCCTATCTTGACTTGTTGCTGAAGTTGTGGGTTCCTTTAAAGGGTTCTCCTGATTATATAAGATCTATGGAAGCTGCCTCCCTTTTGATTGACTTTGGGGACATTTATTACATGCAAAAAAGCAGCACAGCCATGGGCTGACATGGCACAATTGACAGATTGTCCTCTCCAAGGGCTGAGTATCTGAAGACTTGGGTCATTAGGAGTCTTTTTAGAATTGTGGCTGCACCACAAGTCCTAAATCCAGTTTTATTTGAGTGATTTATTACATTCTATCTCCTAGACACCAATATAAGGTCTCCAGGTAGATGCTCAGGCCAGATAATCACAGAATTCCATTGGTTTGGCCAGGGCTTTTTCCGCAGGCAATTCTCAGAATACTTTCCGCCACATTTCCTTCAATTACACTGAACTTAATAAAAATGTGCAGAGCTGTTTCTTCCTGGGGCTCTGACATCTAATACCCAATTACCTATCAAAAGAATAGAAAGAAAAGCCTCATGCATTTAAAATCTGAAAGGTTATATTATGTACTCTGGAGCCATAATGAGTTTAAAATATTCTGCCTTTATTCATAAATTTTAAAACAAGTCCTTATTTTCTTGTGAAAAATGAAATATTCTTAATATTATTTTTTTGCATAACTGATCATTTATGTTAAAGCAGCAGGCCATCTGAAATGCTGTCTTTTCACTTTACTGACTTTTGGTATATATGACTGAGTAAAAAGGCAGAACCCACCAACTTCTGCTATAGTGTCCATCACTCAAGACGACAAAGAATATTTGTGTTTATCAACAATATTGGACCAAAATAGTGACAGTGAGAGCAGAAAAAGAAGGCAATTCCCATCATTTAAAATGCCCTGAGTACTGATTGTCTGGCCTAACCTGGCAGTGATCTCTTTTCAGGGATGTAAAATGGACCAAAGAGTGGTTCTGAAATGACTAATGAGAACCAGCATGCAATTTAAAGAAAATAGGAGCTTTGTGCTTTAAACGGTCAGATGAAAAACTATAGGTATTATCTTCAAAATCAGAAAAACACTATTTTCCCCCAGTTCCCAACATCCTACTTTTCTTTCTCTGCAAAGAAGGTGGGCTGGTGCGCTGGAGTCAGAAGACACAATGAGAAGGCTGTCAACAGCACCAGCCAGTTATTAGGGGTAAAAAGATGATATGCCAAAGGAGCACACAGCAGAGAAATCCATAAAAGTGAAAGAAAATACTAAATTCCAGAGCCCATTAGGATAGAAAAATAGATGCGAAGAATATAAAATACACACCAGACTATAAAATACACCCTAGAAGACTATAAAATACACTCTAGAATAGAAAATATACACTAGACTACAAAATACACACTAAGAATAGTTGGCAGTGAAAGAGCCTTACAGCTGCCATGTCGACACACTCATCAGTTTTTTGGTTAATCGTGTTTAGTTACCTCTATGTTAAGAAGAACAATGCTGATGGCTAGAGTCTGTACACAAGACTTTACGTGCAGGGTCCCACTTATTCTCTGAACAAGCATGGATGGGGGGCATGTCTTTGTGATCTCCAGTTTGCAGATGGGATTTAGTTTCTTGGTAACTTGTTCTTCCTATGACAAACCCGTGCAGAGACAGACTTGTAGATGTCCAGTGCTCACATTTCCCTAACACCATCAGCTTTCTGCACCCATGTCTGTCTGGCATGTTGTCAACTTTCTGTAGCCAGAACGTGGTTGGCCTGGGCCTGGCCCAGGCCATGGTAGCACAACCCGGGCAGCAGCACTAGGCTAGGAAGCAGACCCTGCTGAAGAGCCACACTCCTGTACAGCATTGCCACAGGCCTAGGCATTCCATACCACCGCTGAAGCACCAGGGCACCTGCGTCTTTACCCACCCTGCAGCGTCCCTTTCCCTCCCTTGTCTCCCTCTTGCCCTTACGGTGCCTTTCTAGAATTGTCTACAAAGAAACTTCAATTCCTATGGCAGGGATGTATCTAGGGCTTAAAAAATAATGAGTTTGTTCTTCTGTGACAGTAATATAGGATTATTAAAAGCAACTGACATTTCAGAATTCTCAGGAACTCTTGAAAAAAGCCATTTATTTTACTTCTATAATTATGCTCACAGACTTTCTTTAATAAGGAAAAGTGAAGCTGTGCTCATTCTTCTTTTCCAGTTTAGTTCTTTTCTGCTAACTTTATTCGATAAATTCTAAGTGCACAAGATCTTTAGAAAAATCAAAGGCACAATTTTGTAGTTATTGTCTCTGAGTACACTTTGCTATAAAACTATTCAGAATTCTAAACATTTTAGAGATGTTTATGGGGAGCAAATTGGTCATTCTTCAACTATAAAGAGATGTTAACTTCTATTCCAATTCTACACTATTGTCACATGTTACCAATGTACAGAATCCACGCTCAGCAGTAACAGGGAAGAGAGGGTGCGTTATGGGCTCTGGAGGCTGAGGACGCCCACTTTGCTCAACCACTTTTCCTCTGAGAGCCCAGAGCTACAACTGTATTTCTGAAGGAGTGAAGATCTAGGAACATTTTCTCTGTCCTGAAGATACAATTTGCATGCGTTAGGAAGACAATAGAGGAGAAAAGGCTGTTGTGCCCCACTGATTACTGACACACCAAAGGGCACCATTGTGGCCCCTCCCCTGCAGCATGGATCTCTCTAAGTGCAGCAGACATAAGCACTCACTCTATCGCCATCAGGGGAGGAGAGAGTGGGCCTGCCAGGGAGACACAGAAGCAGTAATGTTTGTTCTTTGATCTGGAAGCCAAGCCCACATTTGCCTTTAGGGAAAAAAAGGAAATTTAGATATTAAAATTATCAATAAAATGTTCTTGGGTTCACCTTCTTATTTAGCTTCTTTAGGTTCACCAATTGTAGTCTCCGTGACCCTTATTTATGGCTAGAAACCAATTATGAGTGAGTACGTCCCATGTTCATCTTTTTGGGTCTGGGATACCTCACTCAGGATAGTGTTTTCTATTTCCATCCATTTGCATGCAAAATTCGAGAAGTCATTGTTTTTTACCGCAGCGTAGTACTCTAATGTGTATATATTCCATACTTTCTTCATCCATTCTTCCATTAAAGGGCGTCTTGATTATTTCCAGGTTCTGGCTATTACAAATAATACTGCTATGAACATAGTTGAGCAAATGCTTTTGTCATATGATAGGGCATCTCTTGGGTATATTCCCAAGAGTGGTATTGCTGGGTCCAGGGGTAGGTTGATCCCGAATTTCCTGAGAAACTGAAACACTGATTTCCATAGTGGTTGCACAAGATTGCATTCCCACCAGCAATGGATGAGGGTACCCCTTCCTCCACAGCCTCTCCAGCAAAGGCTATCCTTGGTGTTTTTGACTTTAGCCATTCTGACAGGTGTAAGATGATATCTCAAAGTTGTTTTGATTTGCACGGAAGCACAATTCTTAGTTAAGGGATCCACCTTAGGGTTGGCAAGAGACTTGACCCTAGAGTGGCTCCCAGGAGCCCATGGTGATGTCCCCAGTTAGTCCCTTGGGCAGCTGAAGATAGGGAACCTGAAATGACCCTATCCTATAGCAATACTGATGAATATCTTGCATATCACCATAGAACCTTCATCTGGTGATGGATGGAGATAGAGACAGAGACCCACATTGGAGCACTGGACTGAGCTCCCAAGGTCCCAATGAGGAGCCGAAGGAGGGAGAAGAGGAGCAAGGAAGTCAGGACCACGAGGGGTGCACCCACCCACTGAGACAATGGGGCTGATCTATTGAGAGCTCACCAAGGCCAGCTGGACTGTGACTGAAAAAGCATGGGATAAAACCGGACTCTCTGAACATGGCGAACAATGAGGACTGATGAGAAGCCAAGGACAATGGCAGGGGGTTTTGACCCTACTTCATGTTCTGGCTTTGTGGGAGCCTAGCCAGTTTGGATGTTCACCTTCCTAGACATGGACGGAGGGGGGCGGACCTTGGACTTTCCACAGGGCAGGGAACCCTGACTGCTCTTTGGACTGGAGAGGGAGGGGGAGAGAAGTTTGGGGGAGGGGTAGAGGGTAGGAGGAGGGGGAGGGAAATGGGAGGCTGGGAGGAGGCGGATACTTTTTTTTCCTTTTCTCAATAAAAAAAGAATAAAAATAAGTATCTGTTTTGTAAAATAAATAAATAAATAAAATGTTCTTGGGATCGAAATTTTCATCTGATGTTCAGGGACCTTTTCATTTGCACAAAAGGACTATGATCTATTTCTGACACGTGCGTATAACTAACCTGTTTCTCTCCGTAATTCTTGCAGGAAACTCAGAGATTGTGTGTTTCCCAGGGAATACCAAGGCTGAGTAAATGAGGGCTGGCTCCTAGCTAGTGAAGCTACATAAGAACAGTCAAGATTCCTTTTATTTTATTATTTTTCCTTCCATTTAGAAAACGGGTAGCTTGGGCTAGAGAAATAACTCAGTGACTAAGAATGCTAGCTGCTCTTGCAAGGAACCTGAGTTCAGTTCTCAACACTCATGTGTGCATCCAAACATACAGATATACACGTGCATACATGTAATTTAAAAATGTGAGCCACCAGTCTTAAAGCCACGCCAAATGAAGTTCTTGAGTTGGAAGCTGTTATTCCAGTCTAGTGGACGTCTGAAAGGACTCATGTTTTATGATGTGTCTTGTCATTTGATTTTAGGTCTTGGCAGTGGATTAGAGTTGGAGGAATAATTCAGTATTCAGGGGAGCACAGCCTGACTGTACACATGCAGAGAATCCAAGACCTGAGGAATCCTGGGGATGGTGCTATATTTGTGGAGCAACCATGCAGCTGATGACTGCCTTACTGAAGCGTGAGCCACTCCAGGAGAGCAAGCCTGAGAGCAGGTGATCTCTCACTGGGGTCAGGACATTTTCCAGCTGTCCCTTACATCGTAGTTACGTTTATTTACCAGTTAACATTGTACATGGCAATGGGCACAGTGGCTCTCTGCTTGTCCATATGTGCCTGCAAATAGTTATTGACAGTATGGTGTTGACGTGTGGGAATATGTATGTGCTTCTTAGGAAATCTGATTCAGTAATGATTCTCAAACTTTAAACTAGCAGAATCAGCCAAAGGGCTTTTAAAAATACAGGTGAATGGGCTTTCTTTCCAGATAGTGTGATCCGTGGGCCAGGAAAAGGGAAATTTGTTCTGAATGATTCTGATGTTACGGCTGCACTGAAAACCATCGCTGTGTGGGGACAACTTTTCTCAGACAGCTCAGAAGGGGGCTATTTTATAAAATATTTTATCTTATATGTATTTTGTAAAACCATCCAATTAAATGAGTAAAATATACTTCAAAAATCAAAGAAGATTGAATGTGATTCCTCATTGTACAAGAATCAAGAGAGAAAGGTACACTCCCCCTAGGTCAGCTCAGGGAGATATAGGTGCTTCAAGTAACCTAATCAAGGTAGTCACCTCAGGCATGGCCAGAGGATCCCCTGGTTCAGAAGATACCTAACCAAGACAGTCCCTCACATGGCCAGAGGCTCTCCTGGTACAGATGATACTGGTCTTGAGTATTCTTTGGTCAAGGTCAACCATTTTAAATAAAACAACAGTTCATGTGATAGCCTGGTCACCTGAAACTGTTGGACTGTCATTGCTTTGCACATATACCAGCTCTTACAGTGTTGTTACTGTGGTCTTTACACAGACCAGGCTGACGCTCTCTCTTCTTCCTGAATAGCTGTGTTTGGGATGAAAATTCAGTGGATTTTGTCCTTATCCAAGGTCTGCCAATACAATTAAAATAATGAAACAGGATGGCAACCTTGGGGCTTCTTGAACAGATGCCACGGGCACCACAGGCTTCCTTTTCACCTTGAGATTTCTTTCAGTGGCATGTAGATGGGGGGACTGCATTAGACATGGTTTAGAAAGGGTTCCTATTTTCTGTATTTTCTCAACACTCACCCTAGCATTGGGGAATCATGTTCTCTTGCTTAAAGAAAGCATGACTCTCTATTCTCCTGGAAAACTAATAAGGTGATATGTCAACAATATCACTAAGCAACATATGGCAAAATGAAGGTTCACAGAATCCCCTGTGCTAGGAAGCTGTTATCTTTGGGATTCTCTAAGGTGATGATTGTTTACCTGGACTCTGTGAGAGATGAAGCCTTACAGTGGCTACTTTGTCTGCTCTATGTAGACTCTGTCATTTTGTCCTGTTGCTATATATATAACAGTGTTCTGTGAAACTGAACGACTCGATCCTTAAGCAGGAAGGTTAACAACTCAAAGTAGCCTCCGAAGGCTCTGAAACTGACCAGATCCAGTAGCTATCCCTCCCCCAAGTAAGCAGTAACTTTAGTTGGGTCACTCTCAGACAAGCCAAACTGCAAAGATGTGGGGTGTTTATTCAGTACTTCAGCTGCTCAGGACACATTCATTCAGAGTTATCTCCACTTATCACAAATTAGGTTTTCTATTAAAAATTATGGTTTACATAAACTGTTACCTCAGCATTTTATCCCACTCAGTGATGTAACCAAAAAGAAAACATTTGGATGTTAAATTAAGCCAATCTAAGTAAGTAATTTAGGTTTTCCAAATATTTTTATTAGGAGGAATAATCAGAAATATTTAGAGTGTTTATGTGAACCTAAAAGTTATTTCATAATTAATTTTGGTTGGTTAATATTATTTATTATTATATTATATTGACATATGAATTAATATTAATTATAATAATAACTTTGAATCTGGATCTACAGTCTTAAAACAGAAGAGTTTCTCAAGGACAGACTAGTAGCATATCTTTTGTTCTTCACCTTATCTTAGTAACCTAGATACTAACTAGTTCAGTGCAACTATTCCCCTTTAAACACTTTTTTTTTGTGTGCATGTGTGTGTGTGTGCACGCGCACATGTGTGCACCTAACTGCCTATTCTAAATTTATATGTGTCTATTAATTTCAAGACCAATCAAATCATGAGGTTTCATAGCAGAAGAATGTTAGTATGTGGTCTAGAGACTGGTCTTATGATATTTTGGTGAAGAAAGCAACTGCCTTTTGTCTTTGTCTGAAGAGTCTGTCTGAGGCTAAAATGAAGAGTTTGGATTAATTCCGTTGGCAGAGGAAATCTCAAAATAGCCATATATATATATATATATATATATATATATATATATATATATATACACTCTGTCCTGTGGTTATTAGTGGCATCTCTAATGAAAATGTATAATGAAAAGGAGCAAGCTGAGCTGAACAGGGTAAATTACAAACTGTAAAGTCTGAGGAGAAAAAGGAAGTAGAATGGTGATAAGTCCTCTGTTCAAAGAGATAAACAGATTAAGAAATGAAATAATGGGAGTGGTGACCTCAGGGCAAGATCCTACCCAGTTAAGCTTCCCATTTGTGGAAAGGAATTAGAGAAAAACTTAAACCTGGGTGTGGTGATACAAGCTGTTAATCCTAGCACCCAGAAGGCAGAGACTTTGGAGCACTGAGTTTGAAGACAACCTCTCCCACAGAGCAAATTCAAGGACAGCCTACTTTAGGAAGTGAAGGTAACAATCAAAGACAGAAAGCTGGTGAAGGTGTAGTTGAATGAGGGAGCCATGTTCCAGCCTGGGCAAGTAAAAGAGCAGTTTCAGCCTTGTCTCTCTGGCTTTGGAATGGAGGATAGAAAAAAAGGGCTGTGAAATTTCCCTCAGCACCTAAGAAAAGCTGCAGAGGCCACATATGTCAGTGTGTCCCTGAATGGAGGCCTAGAGAGACCATTGTATGAAGCTGTCAAGAGACATCTAACTCAAGTTGTTTCAAATATTATGGGCTTGGTTATTGCTTATTTGAAAGCATATAATAAAGCTGATATGCTTCTTTTGGCTCTATTCTTTCTCTGAATTTAAATTAAATTAGTTCCAACTAGAATCAATGCCTTCTCTTGAAATAATCTTAATAGATCTGTAATATTGTAATAGTCTCTCTTGTCCCTTTAAGAGACAAGTCCTGCCTACTCCCTCCCCTGATCCTCCTTCTGCTTGAGCTCTCTCTTTTTTTTCTATCTCTCTTCTGATGAGGCAGCTTCTGCCTCTCTCCCTTCTCCCCACTTCTCCCCTTCCCCCATATTTGCTTCTCTCTCTCTCTCTCTCTCTATCTGCCACCCTCTCTCTTTCTGCATCTCTCCCTTCTCCCCACTTCTCCTTTTCTCCCCTCTTTGTTTCTCTCTCTCTCTCTCTCTCTTTCTCTCTCTCTCTCTCTCTCTGCCTCTCTCTCTGCTCTTCCCAAATCTCCCCTTCTCTCCTTTTCCCTTACCCCTCCACAACCCACTAAATAAATATCCAACTTTACTCTGCATGGCATGCCTAATAGGTCTCTGTCTCTCACCTGCTGCACAGCTCCCTGCCTGGGATCAGCTGCCTTTGTGGCCTGTTGTGGTCTTGGGACTGCTGGCCCTCATGGCCTACGGCAGCATTTTACTTATTCCACAACATATATTACTTAGGTTTGGATGCATCACATATCTAGATCAAAACTGCAAATTTATTCTTATTTGGGATGCTGTGCCAACTGATCTTCAAGTTTTTATGGAAAGAATATTTTATGTATACTTTCTGTTACCCAATTTTAGGTAATATAGAGTTAATTCCTAAGAGCATTTCTTCATAGACAAAATATACTAAAATCTATGTTTCCACCAAGAAGAAGCATACTTCTTAAGATGGAAAACCACACCTACAAGCTACTATGTCCAGGAAAATCCAATGACAATGTCTTCTAGGGAGAACTCCATGACGTGTTTTTCAAATGAAGTAAGCTTTAAAACCCCCCTTTCTTAACAACAGCTAAATTAAATTATAGTTATTCAAACTTAAGTCAATGTTTAATCAAATATTGTTTCACAAATACATTATTGGCAAAGGCTAGGCATTGAATGATGGATATATGGTAGATATATTTATTACTTATAAACAGTCAAATATTTCAGATGGCACTTTTTTTTAGTCTTTCACAATTCATGAAAATGGAGGTATTTGCAGGATGTCAACAAAATTTGGCATAAAAATTGATCTTCCCTTTCACTTTGTTATAATTAAGACCCTAAAGAAATGAATTAACTCCATACATAGCACTGTAAGAGAAGCCTGGGGAAGAGACACTGGACCCTTTTCTATGGCTCAGATTAAATAATTATGAAACCGGCGCAAAATATTCCTGGAATGGCACTTATTAAATTCTTATGGTTTAGCAACTATTTGGCCAATTTTACTAATATGCAACCAAGGGGTCTTTATGTATACCAGGTAGTATGTTTTCTATCTATAAATAAATAAAGCATTAAAAAAGAATCGGCTAGATGTCTAGGAGTGAACCATGACTACTGTGGATAAACACCAAATAAAGCAGCTTGCTGTTGGAAGGGCTGCTTTGGCTCACTGTTTCAGAGGTGTGTTCACTGCATGTGGTAGCAAACAGAACTGTGGATGAGGAAAGAACCATGGTGGGGGAACAGGCAGGAAAGCAAGAGGCTTATCTTTCAAGGTCATCAGGAGAAAAAAAGTAAAAAATGTGCCCAGCACAATTGATACCCATGCTATAGCATGCCCAGGTAACACAGAGAAAGTAAGAAGTGTGGCCAGGACAATCGAGAGTACACACTATAAGATGTCCCAGTAACCAAGTTCCTGCAACTCTGAAAGTTTCGACTGCTTCTCAGGACATCAAACTGATTCTATCAGTTTAATACATTGACCAAATCACTGCTCTCATGACCCAATCACATGGCAATCGCTCCCCTCTGAACCTTACACTGGGGTTCCAAGCAAGAAACATAAGCACCCCACTTGGGTGCAGTCACATAGGCTTATATCCCCAGCAATCAGAAGGCTAAAGAAAGATTTTGATTTCAGAGCCAGCCTACTGGCTGTACTGGCAAGTACTACATAGTAGGACATATCTCAAAAACAACTTTAAAAACAAAAGTCTTCCAGTAAATAACAACAACAACAAAGCAACACACATGAGTCTTCTGGTCATGCTTATCCAAACCATAGCTGTATGTTCTAATCATAATAATATCCATTTTCATAAACATTATTCATATTGTTTGCATATATGCACACACACATACATATATGAATTAAGATCACAGACAAAGAAATCCTGTCATTTGCAGCAACATAAATGGGACCAAAAGTTATTTGGTTAAGTTAAACAGTCTGGCTGTGTTCTTACTTGTGAATACCACTAAGTTAACTTGTAGAAATATAAATGGAATGAAGTTGTGGTGGCTAAACACTGCGACAGGCAAAGGACAGGAGGAACAAGAACAAGAGGGACCAGAGACAGAATGGAGGATACACCCTTGCCCCTATTACTAGTTAGAACAACCTATGATTTATTTCAAAATAGCAAGAATATTAAATTCCCAACACAGAAGGTGATTACTGAAAGAGGTGGAAATTATTATCTTGACTTATTTGTCACACATTGTATAAATATATTGATTATCATGGTTACTGCATAGAAATGTACAAGTAAAATATTAAAAAAAAAACATGATCATTCTGAAAATTTTTGCAATGGTAGCGCCCTGGTTAAAGGAACAACATCAATGTGTATGTAAATGATCATTTCTCTAACAGATAAAGTGCACTTATATCTGATTCTCACCACTTGTAAGAAACTTTAAAAGAAAGTTGACTTGCAATACATTTAAATTATTGTCGTAGCCCAAAACACAACATGGCATGTCCTGATTAGCAAAGCTCATTAAAAGTTGGATTCTAAGGATACCAGGGAAATTCACCCAGAGGAACCCGCTCTGTTGGCATAGAAAGAAGAATCTATACAATGTGTTAGCCCCTTCGGTGTTAGTGATTAAACTCCAAACCCTCATGCCTGCAGAGCGCGTGCTATTCCACTTAGCTATATTCCCAACCCTATGATGCTTAATTTTCTGATGCATTTTAGTGAGATTAAGATTTGTTTTAGAAAGCATTAGTATGTTCATTACCTATGAAATTTGAATTGTTTTGATAGTAAAATAGAGTACTGTTAATAATTATTCCAGTCAATAGTTACAAAACACAAACTTCTCCAGGTGAGATGTAGCCATTCTGACATGAGGACAATTCCCAAGCTTCAAAGCCAAGTCTGGAGGCCAAATTGTGAAGGTATGTGCTATGACAGCGGTACCCTTACAGCCAGGCCTCTTGGGAGTCAAAGAAACTTAGTAAGTTCTAAGCATCCTCCTTTATGCCTGATGTCCAGTAGGCATAGACCCACACCTTGCCCACTCAAACAATCCTCTCTTTAAGAACTGTCACAGATAAATTCTAGCGTTGAATCTGTTGACTGGCCTTCTACCTTGGAAAAGGACTTGTTTTTAATTACAATGCTGAATGTTTTAGTCTTATTTCGTTGAATTTCTTTTCTAGGGGAGAAAGAGTTGACTCTTCTTACAGCTGCCAGTGTTGAGCTGGTGCAGTTTCTCAATTAGTGATTATAAATTAAGATTAATAGATGCTTAACTTCCACATCCATACCCATATATCAGGTTTCTATTGTTCTTGCTCCACCCTAAGAACATGGCTTTCCGTACGCTTAGAAATTTTGTTTAGCAGAGGTATAAGATTAAGGGCAGAATCAAGCAGCTTCAGGTGCCCTGATAGAGAACTCTAGACCCGCAAAAAATTAGGAACTTATGAAAATATTACAAATAAATAAACAACTCTATTTTGTTTATTTAAATTTATTCCTAATGTACAATGAGAAGAAATACCTTTCTAATGCTGTGATACATTAATACCTGTTCCTCATGTTGTGGTAACCCCTAACCATAAGATTATTTTGCTGCTACTTCATATTATAATTTTGCTACTGTTATGAATCACAATGTAAATATCTGATATTTAGGATATTTGACATTCAATCCCTGTGAAAGGTCATTGGATTCCCCAAAGGGGTCAAGACCCACATGTTGAGAGACACTACTGTATTAAGTTCACCTGGATTTCCCCATAACACATATGTGTTGATCCCTAGTATGTCCAGTATGACCTCACTTGGAAATACGGTGCTAGAAAGTCTAACTGAGCTCAGGCCTTGCAAGGAGGCCATCCTGGAGTTAGGGTGAATCTGAGGATTTTAACGTTCTAAGAGAAAGGGGAGGAAGACATGGTAGGTGAGGGCACAGTGAGGAAACCATGTAAGGATGGAGTCAGAGATTGGGGGATGTCCCTGCAAACCAAGGATTACTTGGGGCCACAGAAGCAACAAGCTGAAAACTGCAATTATTTCTTAGAACACCCAAAGAGAGTGTGCCTTGCTATAGCATGGTTTTTAAATTCTTGGCTCCAAAAACTCTGAGCTAATGCGTTTCTGTCTTTCTGGCCTTTTGCGTGACTATCTATTACAGCTTCTAGGAAACCAATATACACTCCATGGTTCAAAGTGCAGGAAATGAAAGAGAAGGGAATTGCTATTACCAGACACATCTATTCCAATTCCTCTTAATTTACACATAGTACAGCAGCCTGCTTAGCACACATCACAGTCAAACTATGCTAGATAAGAGTAAGGATGTTTCAGCCAAAAGGTTTATCTCCTGAAAAGTCCAACTTAATTGAAATATAAATGGTGTCTTTCTGAAAGCTGGATGGGAGGGACTGCAAGATAAAGTGATAACTGAATTTTAATGAACAATAAATACTTTTAGTATTAGCATGCTTGAAATATTACTTGAAAGCTGTCCATGCATGAACAAAAGACACTACATTATTTACATGAGATTAGCCTATATTCTGCTCACTGAACCTAAACCTTGTCCTTAGAGGAGAAAGTTTGCACATCTCATTCAAAACTATACAGCTAATAAAACATGGAACTTCGCTCTCCACTTAGGTGTATAGGGCTCTCAGGATTCTAATACTCTCTGTAGTTCATAAGGAAGAGATAAGAAAACTTGGGAAAGGGGAGAAATGCCATAAGAAGTCGACTTGTTCTGCTTTCTTCCTTTCTTTTTTCCCATTTTACTCAGCTCCATGTTTCAAATCATCCCAAGTCATGGTGGGCATTCCTCTAACCTTTCTATCATCTATTCTTTTCCTTCTCTGTTTTCAGGTAAAATGAAAGTTCAAGGGACTTGAGAGACAGTGCAGTGGTTACAAGTACTGACTTCTCTTCCAGAGAACCAGGATTCTATTCCCAACACAAGTATGGCAGTTACCAATAGTCTGTACTCCAATTCCATGGAGATCCGATGCCCTCATTTGTCCTCTCCAGTCACTACACATAAGTGGTACACATACATGCAAGCAAATAATCCTAATACATTTTTAAAAAATTCAAACTCAAGCCCTAATCAAAGTCATATTCCTACATAACTCCAGTGCTTTCTAGTTGCCTTTTGACTTAAATTCTCTAAGTCCAGTTAGTTGTCCTACCAGTTAGTTGAAATATATTACAAATCTAACATAACCTGACACTACCTAGTCAAATGTCAAATTTTCTGTTTTTCAAGACAGCTAATCACAAACTTAACTCAGTTTTTTCTTCTACCGAAAACAAAGCAAAACAAACAAAAAACCTTATCATTGGGGCAGTAAAGATGGCTCCGCTGTTGAAATGGTTTGTTAGATTTTTTTTATCAACTTGACTCAACTTAGGGTCATCTGAGAAGAGAAAATTTCAATTAAGATGCATGCAAATCTATAGGCCATTTTCTTAGTTACCCTTCAAGTGGCAGCACCACCTATTCAGGGGATGCTAGGCTGTGTAAGAAAGCAGGCTGAGCAAACCTTAGAAAGAAAGCCCGTAAGGAGCATTCCTCCTTGGTCTCCTATTCAGTTCATGCTTGAATTCCTGCTTTGGTTTTTCCCAGTGGAGGGCTTGGATTGAGTCATACAATCAAATAATCCCTTTTCTCTCCAAATTGCTTTTGGTCACGGTCTTTATCACAACAGGTGGCAAATAGGACAGCAATTATAAGAACTTGCTGCTTTCAAGGAGAACCACAGTTCAATCCCTAGCACTCACATCAGGCCTTTATACTGTCTAATTCCAGCTCCGGGGCATAATCCCCTGCATGAACCCCCTTGATGAACTTTCAGACACACACAAATGCACGTGCACACACACACACACACATGTGTCACACATGTGTACATACATAAAACAATTTCCAAGAGCAAAACTAGCTAGGTTAGGTTGAAATTAACATCTCAACTACACGGTATATTCTTCTTGCCTGCTAAGTAATATTTCCTTAAATACATAGTCTGCCTGTTGTCCTGAAAACTGTGCCATGCTTCTATCTGAGAATAATTTGCCACTATCAGAAAAACAGTGCTGTTTCCACATGAAATCCAGACTGGAAGCTGTGGTAAAGTAGGGTACATGGGACAAGAGACTCTGGATTTAGATGTGAGTTTAGTATATTTCATATGCTGCTCAAGACAGGGTAATGGACTAAATGCTAGCACACATGATACATGTTTGAAAATTTAATAATGAAATCCATCATTCTGTACAATGCATATACATGAATAATTCTAGAAAGAGGGATAGGAGAAAGATGACACAGTGTCTTAGGGGAAGAACAAAGCCTACTATGCTCAAGCAAATGGCTTCCTAAGATGACACAGTTTTCCAAGATTATATACTTATAAGCATGTTGAGCCTCGACACAATTGGCCACAGTCATGGTGTACATTAGCACATGGCATGTGAAGCATGAGCTGCCTGCATATCTTATGACTGCCAGTGGTGACTGCCTATAACTGTAACTTGGCCAGGAAAGTCTCTTCCTCAGCTATACCCTGAAATACTCTGCTTCACATCATAATTTTCATATACAACTTTAGCATAATTTCTGCCTGGGATTGTTATAACCGTGGTATCCTTAAATGGTAGCTTTGTACCCAAGGAAAGCTATCTTCCTCTCCCTCCTACCCACGCATCCAGTCATTGGTTTCCCATGGAGGTATATATCGGCTTCTTCCTATGTTCGCACATTATCCCAACCTAAACACTCCTGTTGATTGTCTCAACTGTAGTCAATAATGCTTCTTTGAAGTGGCCTCTGTGTTTTGACACTCTGCTAGCAATTTTTTGAGTACTTCTTGACTTTTTGTCATGCAAAATGTCCCAATTCATCTTGTACTTTCCCTACCCAGGTCTGTAATCATTAATTTCTCAAAAATCCTGATCACTTCAGTAGGATAATTGTATTTAGAAACCAAGATTTGGACCCTTAGTATGTTAATTACTATGTTATTACATCTGTCACTGTTCCTAGCCCCACAGAGACAGATTCAAAGCAGACATATTTATCCATGTGTATTTCTATCTATCTCAATAGATAGATAGATAACAGTTCAAACTGATATCTGTGACATCTGAGAACTTAGTCTAGATTATCCCTATTATATACTTACACATCATTTTTTCAAAAGTAAGAAATTTGGGTCTCAGAATCTGCAGTATATTTACTTGTTTGCTAGCTAGATCTTAGCGTACTTATTAAGTACTTTCAAAATTAATAGTCATGCTCTAAATTGTAATATTTCTGCATAGTTCTCTTTGTGTTGATTTTAATGGCATACCATCTAGAAAGAACAATACTGAAAGAAGAATTCACTTGGAGAAATGTTACTTGTAACATGTGGGTTGTATGGTGGTACATACCTTTAATCCCAATGCCTGGGAGGCAGAGACAGTCAGATCTCTGTGAGTTCAAGGATAGCCTGGTCTACAGAGGGAGTTCCAGGACAAAGGTACACAGAGAACCTGTCTCAAAAAGCTAAAAGTTAAAAGTAAAAATAAAGAAATAGACTTTAAAATAAAGGCACATAAATATGGAAAACACATAGAGAATCTGGATACGGTATGTTATGATGCTCTCTTTGAATTGTTTGAAAGCTGAGGAAGGAGCAACAGCTACTAAAAGATATTTACTTATAAATGCTGCTAAATTAATCCAAAATATGTATTTTGAAAATACCTTGACTTCAAAATTGAAGTCAAAAGGTATGTTACTTTGGAGAAGAGATTTTCTTTTGTTTCCACAGAAAATGAGAGGCTGTGGATTCATTCTGAGCTAAGAAAAATCAGGTTTGATCAAGGAAGACCACCTGAGAAATCTCCAGTAGAAACAGATGGCTCAGATGCCAAAGTTCTATGTCCAGAACAGATTCAAAACTGCTGCCTGAGATGATCAAGACTCACAGGATACTCCAGTCAGGACTTGGTTGTAACTCTAAGTTTTCTTTAGGTCCCCATAAGATTATCAGCACCCCCAACCAGCCAGAAGTAGCCTGGAATACTATGCCCACATTCCCAAAAAATGGACTATGGATATTTTCCTTTGATTAAAAAAAAAGAGGGGGAAGTGGTGTGGAAGAATTGTCTGTATTATGTCAATAATGTTTTAAATAAACACTAATTGACCAGGCAGGAAGTATAAGGAGAGTTGGGGTAATGACAACAGGAGAATTCTGGGAAGAAGGAAGCCCATTCCTCTCCAGTCCTGCCAAGAACACTGAAGAAGCAGGATGTGACCTGCCTCGCTGAAAAAGGTACTGAGCCATATAGCTAACATAGATAAGAATAATGTGTTGATATAAGTTATAAGAGTTAGCAAGAAGCCTGAGCTAATGGGCCAATCAGTTTATCATTAATATAGACCTCTGTGTGATTTTCTTTGGAGCCAAATGGCTGTGGGAACCAATAAGCCCAGCCACCATGTTACAGTTACTGTCACTTTACCTATTCACTCTCACCGCATTCTCAGCACTTGTTCTCACCTCTAATCAGAATGCCACGAATTTCATTAGGGTCTGATGGAGAAGGGTCATCTTTCTATCTGTTGTTTCATTGGTTAATTAATAAAGAAAACTGCTTGGCCTTTGATAGGACAGAAAATTAGGTAGGCAAAGAAAACAGAACAGAATGCTGGGAGAAAGAAGCCGAGTCAGGCAGTCGCCATGATTCTCCTCTCCTAAGCAGACGCAGGTTAAGAATCTCCCTGGTAAGCCACCAGCTCATGGTGCTACACAGATTATTATTATTAATAATTATAATTATTATATTAGAAATGGGTTAATCAAGATGTGAGAATTAGCTAATAAGAGGCTAGAACTAATGGGCCAAGCAGTGTTTAAAAGAATACAATTTGTGTGTTGTTATTTCGGGTAAAGCTAGCTGTGCAGGAGCCAGGCAACCGGGCAGCAGGAATGCAGCCTGCTGCTCCTACTACAAGGGTCTAACTTTCTCTCTGTGTATTCTTTTGCAGAAATTAGCAGACTACCTGATTTATTATAGCTCTTCACTTCTTACAAGAAAAATTGCTTTCTACTGATTCCCTTTTGAACTTTGGTTACATGAACCTAACAATTTATCTTGTCAATTTTTCCATATTAACTTCTAGACATTTTTCTTACTCTACTCCCCACCCCCTACTATTTTTTCTCACAATTACAGGCTATGCTCTTGCATGGATGATATATAGTTTTTTTTAACTATTTACCTGTCTTTGGGTAGTTATATTGTTTCAATAATTACATAACTATAAACAATGATACAACCCGTACCTATTTATATAGGTGTTTAACAATGTTGGGAACAGACCTGGGATTAAAAGTTTGATATTGCTTCTTGGTTTAATTGTATTTTAAATCAAATGAGTCAATTTAATTTGAGATCACATTGAATAATAAAAATATTCTGTTAAATGATGTTAACTGCATGCTATTTGTCTTTATTTGTTTCTTTATTCTGAGATGGTCTAATTCAATAACCATTTTTTTTTAGCTTTCAGAACAGACATTTGATTCTGAGAAGCTTCCTTTGTCTGCTTAAATTTAACATTTTTCTCACTATCCATTCATTAAAAATGTTATGGCATGTATTAGTTTTTGATTAAAACTAAATCCATGTTTAAATTTGTAGTTATGAAAATTCATTAATGCATTAAATAATTCATCATTTAGAGACAAAGTACAGAAATGATAACTTGCATTCTTAATCTTGTTTCTTTGACATTCTTTGTAGTGAGGTGCAGAGGCAAACACATCACACAGTCAGGAGGCTGTCTGTATCCAGAGATGGTCTGGTGTAGGCGTAGGGAACATCCTTCCTCCTGATGGAAGGTATACATCTCTACTTAGCATCCTGAAGGTATGGCTTCCCACTAACTCTTGCAGAACAGATACTGGATGCTCTCTTAGGATTCTGCCCAGTCTACTGAAACTCATTCCATGAGTATGCCTCTACTCTGGGTCTAGAAAGCTCTTGTGTGTCCCAGACTAATTCATGAAGAGATTGCTCAAGCATTTGGAATCTGAGAACTAAAAAGTACTGACTGCCTTTTCCCCTTGGACTGCCTACAAATTTCTGTATACTCCACTAGGAAGTAAGCAGTCAACCAAGGTTCAGACAGCTGCTGATTGAGGGTATCCAAGTTTTGAGGAGATGGTATTCTTGGATAACACAATATTAGCAGATTAAACTGAATGACTCCGAGTAAGAAAATATTTTCTACCAAAAGTCAACTTCTGACACAGCTGTGTATATGTATTGTCACCTATCTAAAGATATGTCTATGTAAATGCATGCCTTATTTGTGTAAATGTATGATCACCTAAACAGATATTTGTGTAACCTAATTAAATATAGACTCACTTACATAAATGTAGGTTTCACCTGTGTACACTTTACCCATGTAAATGTCATCACTAATGCAAATGCATGCCATATTAATGTAACTGTATACACACACACACACACACACATATATATATATATATATATATATATAAATGTATGACCACCTATGTCTTACCTACATAAATGTATGCCTCACTTATTTAAAAATATGCCTCACCCATACGAATTTATGTTCACCTGTGTGAATGTATCCTCAACTATGTACCTATGCCTCAGTTATGTAAATGTGTACCTTATCCATACTATGCATCCATCACCTTTGTAAATATATGTCCACATGTGCACATGCATATCTCACTTATATAAATGTACACCCAACTACGCATAAGTATATCTCACCTATTTGAATGTGTGCTCACCTCCAAACCTGTATACCTTAATATAATATATGAATGCATGTCTCACCTGTCACTGATACCATGCACTGAGAAATCAGTATTGTAAGAGTTTTGTGGAAACCTCACCAGCTGGGTCAGAATTGCGGAATCTGTATCTTCCACTTTAGAGTAGTCAAGTCACATAGTAAAGTGTGTCTCTGAATCCAAAGTTAAAGAAAACGAAATCTGCAACAAGCACACAGAAAAAGCTTTGAGAGGACAGTGTTCTGAAAGGTTTACCTCCTCGGTCCCGGGCAGCTAAACTTTGACCCCTTCTCAGTGTGATGTCCAACTGATACATTCCGGGATCAGCCAAAGGGACATCTGCATTACTGTTTCCAACTGTATTTATTTTCTGAAAAATAAGAAATATACAAAATGCTAAGTTTATTTCCTTTGGTCTAATTTCTCCAATGGGAGACTGCATGCTGTTTAAAATGAATTATGAGAATTGTCTAATAAAATCAATCATCACAAACAGTTTTCTGAAGACTTAAAATTCATGAGTTTTTAAATTAGAAATAAAAGAATGGCAGCAATATAAATACCTTATTTTAACTCTGTTTAGTTAGCAATTTAAGTATTAGAAACATTGTTTATAATGTAATGACTATATAATTCATTTAAGAAAAATTAACATAGAAATAGTGTGATGTAAAAAACACAGTGAACGATGAAGAGAAAAGATGTGCAAAAGAAGCTGACATACATAACTTAAAATTGAAAGGATTTATTCAGATGACTGTATTGACTCATTCATTTATGCAAATATCTCTTACTGATGAATTACATAATTCTATTTCAGACTCAACATAAAATATGATATAATATATAGAAATAAATTCTCCCAGCATTTTGACAGCATTTGCAAGAAACAAATTCTCAGTGGGGCTCAATTCTAACGCTTCCTTCTTTGGATCAAAGTGCTCATGGTATTTATTGATCCACAGACTTCAGCAGTGCTGCCTGATGGAATGTTTTAAAGAACAATGCAATAAAAATGCACAGGCCACATTTTTTTTAGTTTTCGCTAGCTTCTATACAGCAGGAGAACTTACTTTCTCCCCAGGTTTGAGACTATTCAAGATTCTCATTTCTTTTCTGGTTCATTGTAAAACTTGCACAGGTAAGAAAGAACAGAAATGAGCAATCTGGCTCCTGGCACCCCAATTAACAGGAAAGGCAATTATCCAGCAGAGTCAAGAAAACTTTACTGAGATCTCACTCACACACCACAATGTCACCCTTCATCGAATCAGTACTTTATTTGAGGTTTTAAGATCCACATAGAAAGCTTTCCTTGTGGAGCAATTATTACTTAAGACAAGAAGCACTGTTACTTTGATTGACACTTGAACTCATTCTCTCTCCTCTGTTAACAATGAAAAGAATTCATCTTGTTCCCCATAATATTCATAAATGGTAGCTGCAGTCCCCAGGCCCCCAGGCTGGAAATTTTGAGCCATCTTTGACTTCTTCATTTGCCTCCTACTCACACCCAAATAGCTGCTAATCTCACCTGCTCTTCTGCATGAGATCCCCCACCTGCCTTTTCCTTATTCCTGTTAACACTGACACAAGCCAAGTCTACCGCCCCCCAACTGCCTTTACCTAATTCCTGCTAACACTAATACAAGCCAAGTCCAGCTCCCAACTGCCTTTCCCTTTTAATTCCTGCTAATGACAACACAAGCCAAGTCTCTCACAATAAAAACTAAGACTGGATCATGTCTCTCAACCTTCTATGATAGCTACTTTAGCTGTTTGGGATGTAACTATTTCTACCCTTCCTTACTCAAGTATCCACCAATACACATGTTGAGGCATATATTTGTCAGGTTTTCCAGTTTGAACAATGCTAGTATGTTCTAGTATATTTTCTATTATTTACAATTTATTTAAGAAAAATATCACAGAAACTTTTCTGACTGATAAATCTCTCTCTCTCTCTCTCTCTCTTTCTCTCTCTCTGTCTCTCTCTCTGTCTCTCTCTCTCTCTCTTTTCTCCTCTCCTCTCTCCCTCCCTCCATTCTCCCTTCATCCCTTCCTCCAACCCTTTGTCTTCTGTTCTCTTTCATATCACTCCTGGGCTGTATTGATGTGTAACTAAGTAATAAAGAAAATCCTATTATTTTATGGCATGTAATAGAATGACTTGATAGTCATGTAATTTTGAAATGATTGTTGCAAGTAAGTCAATTCAATACAGCTCTTACCCTGTATTATTAACCTTTTCTGTATTTTGTTTTATGATTAAGAATATTTAATACAATTTCAAATATACAATTCAATATTACTGTCATCCTTCTATAGTTTGGCCTCTATACTATTCCCTTTAAAAACTGAAAGGTTTTGTGCTTTGACTGACTTCTCCCCCTTTCCCCGAACCCTGTATATGGCAATCACTGTTTTGTTGCGAATACTTACTCCTGGTGTCTTCTGTCTTTCATCTTTGCACACATTGTATGCGGTCATTAAACTCCTGAGCAGTTAAAGCTGTTTCATTCCCTCTAACTTCTACATTTCCTAATTTCTTACCTTTTTAACACATCATGATAATCATTTTCATAGTTAAAATATTCTTACAATTTTTACTTTTATGTAGTTGTTTCAATTATTAAAAGTAAGATTTAAATAACTATGAAATGAAAACTTTTCTCTTTTAAATATATTTTATTAACTCTGAGAATTTTATGGAATGTGCTTTGATCACATTTACCCCCATTCATCTCCTAACTCCCAGATCCACTCCTCACCTCCTCATCCCTCCCATTTCCATGTCTTGTTTTTAAAATAATCTACCAAGTACAATTTGTGCGGTCCGTGTGCTCTGGGCGTGAGGCCATGCTGGAGCGTAGTTGGTAGCCAGGACTTGTAAACTCCCTTTATAATACATTAAGTTGTCAATACTTGGATCTATTTATGTTTCTCCTCTAATGTTTATTTCCATGTTTACACCAAGACATTTGCATAAAATTCTTTGAATTTTAGTACTTTAGAATATGTAGCTACTGTCAGTTTTGTTTTCTAAAGTTTCTTAAATATTGTTGCATTTTTATCTTTCTAGCTAAGCTGGGCCAGGTTGCCTGGGGTTGAACAACTTACTGTTTCCATTATCTACAGCAGTAACTTAACTTGCCTTAAGTCTGGCTTTCTTCTATATTAATAAACAATATATTGTGGCTTGAATACATAGAAAATGTTAAATATAACATCTGGAATACAGTAATCACTAAAAAACATGGGTAGTTCTTAAGTTTTATATATGAAACAAAAGTCTTAATTTCTGATCTAATCTGCATTGAATTTCTACATCAATCTGAGAAAGATTCATAATTTCATGTATTACATATTCCCGAGGGAAATATAACTTTCCCATTATTTTATGTTTTCCTTTGAATCCTTTAATAACACGATATAGTTTATCATATAGGTTCCATCTCTATATAACTAATTTCATTCCTGAATGTTCACAGGTTTTTGTCTCTATTGCAAGTGGACTATTTTTTCAATTTCCAGTTTGATCAGTTTATTTCTAATCTATTGGGCACACATTATTTTATATAGTGATTTTATTTTCTTTTATTTTTTAAGTGTTTTTGGTTGTGTACAAAAAAATATGTTCTGCATATAATGTAAATTCTGCTTCACCCTTATTTCAATGTGTGATTTGCTTAGTTTTTAATCTTGTTGCTTTTCTAAAAGAGTATTTAGAACAGAATAGATTTTGTGGACATTTCTGAATTTCATGAAATTTAATTTTTTTAATTTTTGATATTATAATATAATCATATTATCTCCCCTCCCCCATCCTCCCTCTATTCTCCCATGTTCTTCTGTGACCACTAACACATGCTCATTCAACTGAAGCTCTTTCTTCTACTCTTCATTTACTTATGTTTTAAAAGTGGGCCTCATGATGAATTTTACAAGAGATTTATACCAAATATTTGGTTGGCAATTTTTCTAATATTGAATCATCACCATATTTGAGGAGTAACTTTGACTTGACCTTGTGAGTGCATCTGCTTTAATGCATAGTGGTTCATAACCATGAGCATGTTCATAACCATGAGCATACCCCAACATATGTATGTAACAGCATAGCTGTAATCAAGCATTAATTCCCAGCCCCACACAGTGTCAAGTCGGCCATTCTAAACGTGCCTGTGACTTTTGCCCTTCATAGATTCTATTTTCCACACCAGAATAGGAGTACACATTAATTACTCTAATTGTCATCCTTCCCTCTACATTACCACTAACTTTGTTCTCCTGGTTTCTATGTTTGCCTACATAGAAAGTCCTTAAAGACAGTTGTTGGCTTTTTTGTATCGTTCTTTTCCACTACGACTTACTGTCTCAAATACTTGTCGTTTTAGATGGTGAAACTTTGAAATGAAGACCTGAGGAAATCAAGGATAAAACTGAACACAAGTTACAATGGAAGCTTCAAGAACAGATGTCTTCAAGGATACAACTGTAAAGTGAATGTAGAAAAGGATGGAGATTTATTACCAAGTTAGCTAGTAACCCGCAGACACTTTGCTCTTTCCCTCTTCTCTATGCTGTCTATGCTTGGTATCCTCTTTCCTTGAGGAACCTAAGAATGCCCTTAAGAGTCTTCCTAATACAGTGCTTCAGTTAGCTTTATAATTGATAACAATGGAATTTAAAATGGAACCCTATCCCTCAGTGAACTACATGAAAAGAAGATCAAAACATGGTGGTACTCAACCATTGAAGAACAAGACCAACTATGACAAAGGGGAAGACAATCCCAGGAAGCCTCATAGAGATGTTAGGTTCAGGGACTAAAATTTGGGTAGGATTTTGTTAAATGAGTATTTGGAAGAAGCAGGCATCAGGAAAATCAACGTGAGCTCATGACTGTGTACTTTAAAGATGGGCATCACTATTTTGAAAGAAAGAAAAATACTGGAGCGTGGTGCTACTGCAGAGATCTCAGCCCATGAATAAAAAGAAGCCTCCATGGACTTTTGGAGAGAGAAGTCATACATACAGACTGCATTTACCAAATTCTTAGTATCGGATTTTTTTTTATAACAGTGCAATTGAAGTCACAGAGCATGATCTGGTCAATGGTCAGAGAAACAGAGCTGGGTCTGAGAGATAGGGAGACGATGCAATCAACTCAATTTACCAACTGACAAGATGAGGAAAGCAGATTAAAAAAAAAGTCATGCAGAAGCTAGGGTTGAGTTCCTTGGGGGAGGGAGCAGAGTGGTGAAAAACAGAAACTAGGAAAGGAGCGTGAACAAGACCAGCACATCAGGCTCCAGCAGCTTCTCTGCCCTATGTAAGAAGGACCTCAGGGAGCTAAGTGGATCTAGAGAGGTACGGCCCCACAGATTTGCACAATGGCTTCAAGACGTGCAGGATGACTGGAAGGAAGTGACTTGTTTTATTATAAATTATCTTTTTAAAAAATGTTTTTGCGCTTCCTGTCGCGGCCGCCATCGGAGAGGAGCAGCCATGGCCCTGCGCTACCCAATGGCCGTGGACCTCAACAAGGGCCACAAGGTGACGAAGAACGTAAGCCAGCCGAGGCACAGCCGGCGGCGCGGGTGCCTCACAAAGCACACCAAGTTCGTGCGGGACGTGATCCGGGAGGTGTGCGTCTTCACGCCCTAGGAGCGGCACGCCAAGGAGCTGCTCAAGGTATCCAAGGACAAGCGTGCGCTCA
Organism: Microtus pennsylvanicus; assembly: GCF_037038515.1. Lineage (NCBI taxonomy): Eukaryota > Metazoa > Chordata > Mammalia > Rodentia > Cricetidae > Microtus > Microtus pennsylvanicus. Next base: position 71,652,509 of record NC_134584.1, read on the forward strand.
AGTTCATCAAGAAGTGGGTGGGCCCCAAGAGGAAGCGGGAGGAGCTGAGCAACGTGCTGGCCGCTGTGAGGAAGGCTGCGGCCAAGAAGTACTGATCCCGACCCCATTCTCAATAAACGTTGCTGTGGCGCAAAAAAAAAAAAAAAAAAAAAAAAAAATGGTTTTGCTTTTGCACAAGGGCTCAGCCTGATAATATAACACTCACATCTCTCATCAAAGAAACTTCTCTTTACAACAGAAGAAACATATTACAGAAAACTACAAGGCAAAGTAGAGAGAACAATTGCTTGTGGCTGCCTAGCTCCAATATGTACATCTACAATACAACTTCTGCATTTAAGACACAGAAGAGTGTGGAAAGATTGTGAGAGTGGGGGGAACCAGAAAGCTCCTCTGGACACTGTGCGTCCTATAAATGGGAGGGCAGCTTCACCTCTGATGTCTTGACAGTATTACCAGTTAAACAAGAAGTACAGTGCTAATAGACATGCTAACTTTGAAGGGGAAATCTCATCCCACCCCAAAGGGCTACAGCCAACTAAGAAATACTGAAAACAGAAGAAATGAGGCCTTAAATTGGTCACCTAATACCAAATGACCAGCACTGAAATCGCATACATACAAGAAACACTAAACAAACTACGTGTATGTTTATGAAATTAGGTGTGTGTGTGTGTGTGTGTGGTGTGTGTGTGTGTGTGTGTGTGACAACTGAAAAGGACAAGATTTTGGGAGGGAGCAGGGGAAAAGAGGATGAGAAGGACCAGATGAAAGAAAGGGAACATGGTAAATGACATAATTTTAATATAAACATTGGGTTTTTTTGATACAGGATTTCTCTGTAGAGAAGCCTGTCCTGGAACTATCTCATGTAGACCAATCTGGTCTCGAACTCACAGAAATCTACCTGCCTCTGCCTCCCAAGTCCTGGGATTAAAGGCATGTGCCACTACTGCCTGAACATTTTTTAAAAAAACATTTTATAAGCTTCCAAACATAAAGGTATATTAAGAAATACATGCCCAAAGTATCAGGCAAACATATAACTCTGAGAAAGACATGCTGGTTATTTCAAATGACTGACACACCCAAACATTTGTTCACTGTAGTGGCCTGTTTTGAAGACCAGGAAAAAGGCTCTTTCACAGCAGTTACGGCAATCATAAGGAGCTAGTGACCTGTTCATCTATTTTTGACATTCATCTTCCTGTTACCTTGCAGGCTTCCTGAAGGCTGAGGCACACTTGTTTTTCACAGTGTATTTCTAACAGCAGAGTCCCTGCTGCAGGGTGGGAACACCTGCCACCAAATTAATGACCTAAGATGAAGGAACCCCCCATTTCTTCTTGAACTTTATTTGAATATAATCACATGAACAAAATTAAGAAATGATTTACATTTAATGCCCACACCCCCAACCCCTTGATTTTACCATTAGTAACAGCACATTTCCATATGAGCAACACTGACTCAGAAGAGAAGCAGCATCCGTAGTAATACGCAGTAAAGACTCCACTTCCCATAAGTTTAGGTGAGGACAAAGAACACCAATGCCACAGTGCAACTTCATTTGTCAGTCTATAGCTAAGACATTGCTGCTAGCACACTTGCTCTTTTCTTCGTGACTCTCAAAACTAGACTTTGGGGTTCCAAAGGATGAATCTGGTGGCAGATGGGTTATTCTGCAGTCACTGCACATACCAGCTCTCCTCTCTCCTCACATCAAACTCACTGCAGCCTCAGCTCTGGGCTTAAATGTGGGATTTTTGAATTTCCATTAGTCTCGGAAGTGGGGGTGTGTGTAAACACCCAATCCTAACCCATAGCAAGATTTGCTTTTGTTTTTTAAAAGTACGAAATCTGGAGTTCCTGGAATGCCTTTTCTGGGCCTCCCACAATGCTGATTACTCATACATGGTCTGTCTGCAAATTGACTGCTCCCTGTAACATCGCTTCATTTTCATTGGTGACCTTTCCACCTACACATCAAGTTTATACAAACCTGAGTCAGAACAAAGACAACACAGTTCTCTTCCCTGTCCTTTTATACATGGCTACTATGCTTTGCAATTAGACCACAGTGACCAGGGTTGGCTGAACAAACCGTGATGGTACAAGCAATGTCATCAGAGCTTTTAATGTTAGCTGCCCAGGTTTCTCTTCCTGAATCTTCCCTCACTCATATCGAAAAGGCATACTGTGCAACTCACAGAGGACACTTCTGAGGATGGTAAAGTGTCAAAGTGCCTTGCAATGGAAAAACAATTACATTGGGGTTGACTTGATTTCCTTCCTACTTTTTAGTTTTCATGTTTTCCACAGCTGTGTAATCTATATGGATTTAAGACCACAAAGAGTAGGAATACGAAGTATTTAAGACTATAATGCCTTCCTTTACTGTTTCCACCCTCAGATGATTTAATAGTGTGAAATATGGAATGGAAAGATGAATCAAAAGGCCCGGCATTAGCTTCTTAACACCAACACCAGGTAGCTCATAACCACCTGAAACTCCACGGAATTCCATGCCCTCTTCTAGACTCTTCTGATATCTGCATGTCCATGGTACACACATAAATAAAAAGTGAAAATAAATAATTTTTTAGATTGAAATAAAAATAATTGTGCAACAGAATTGCACAAACTCGCTTTGTTTCAACAATGACTTCACATGAGCAAAGCGCACCCTCTACCATTTTTATCCACACAGAAATTCAGAATAAAGCTCAAGTATAGTCCATCTCTGTGAACAGTCACAGCCGCAGGTGTATAGCTGTGCTTGGCGTGGGTTTCTCATGCTCACCTGTGCAAACAGCATGTTATTCCCTACAAAACAAACCTAACCACCAACACGGAGCTTGGCACAGGGAATCTGTAGAGAGTAGTGATTTTTATTCACTTCTTTCCAAATCCTCAGAGGAGAAATTATTTAAAGTTTTCAAGCAACAAAATCCACTGGATAATACTGAATTCTAATCCATGGTAAAAACCACATATCTGAGATTCTATGCTAGTATATATTAGTTGATTTAATAAATACATGAGATGGGGAGAAGAATCCAAAATAATACCTGCAGCTATTCCTTGAGGAAATAGGACACACTCCCCATTCCTACAGTGTGTGCTTTACTTAGCACCCTTTTTAAAGAGTACAGCGTCGGCAGGGAGAGGAAGGGAGGAACTGGAGCAAAGCAAAGCACTGCACTAGACAAGGGCAGGAGGTCACGGCAGCAGGGACAATTCATGGTGAGAGCTCATGCCATTGGTAAGACGTGACCAGAGGCACCTCATCTCTGTGGCCTTCCTTTCCAAACGCAGCCCCACTTGACCTCTTGGGAAAACTTTAGCCAAGCTCAAAGTGAAGGGTGCTCTATAAAACACCTCCCTAGCACTCCTCAAAACTGTGAACATTATCAAACACCAGGGCACACTGAAAAGATAACAAAGAGGTCGGGAAAGCCATGAAGCTATGAGAATCCTGAGGACGCATAAAAACTAAATGAACTGTGTTATCTTAGCTGAAATTGTGGGGAAGAAAATAGAGCATAAATAATAATCAAGAAAATTCAACTGAAGTGAGAAGTTTTTGTTTGTGGCATGTGGTATATAGTGTGTGGTATGTGGTATGTGGTGTGTGTGTGTGTATACGTGTGCATGTGGTGCGTGTATGAGTGTACATGCTTGCCATGCTCATGCACAAAAGAGGTCAGTGCTACATATCTTCTTTGATTGATCCCTATTTCCTGAAGTTCATTGATGTGGTCAGGTTTGGGACCTAGGAAAAAAGCCAGTGATCTGCTTGTCTCTGTCCTGATCTACTGGCATCACAGACACATGCCTCCGAGACTCGGATTTGTTGTTTGTTTGTTGGGAGTGTTGTTTTCTTTTTCTTTCCTTTTCTTTCTTTCTTTTTCTTTCTTTCCCTCTCCTCTCCTCTCCTCTCCTCTCCTCTCCTCTCTTCTCCTCTCCTCTCCTCTCCTCTTCTCTCTCTCTCTCTCTCTTTCTTTTTTCTTTTTTTGAGACAGGCTTTGGAGCCTGTCCTGGAACTAGCTCAAGTCTGGCATATAACTCACAGGGATCCACCTGCCTCTGCCTCCCAAGTGCTGGGATTAAAGGTGTGCGCCACAACCACCCAGTCTCAGACTCAGATTTTTACATGAGTGCTGGCGGTGTAAACTCAGGTCTTCGTGGTTATGTGGCAGGCACTTTACCAAATGAGCTATTTTTTCATCCTCTGTATACTTTTCAATATAAAAATAGAAAAATTGGTATTAATATAAGATAGTAGAAATGGAGAAAACTGAGCATGGGGTATATGGAAATTCTTTGATCTTCACAATTTTCTATAAGTTTAAGACCGTTTTAAGATTCCTAAAAACCTCATTCATGTGGCGCTAATTCCACTGTGTCAGCAAGCACCAAGTTATAAGGACACTTCACTGTGGATTAGTCTCTGGTTTGTCACCCGCCTACTTCCTTTTCCTAGTGCACCGGAAAAACAAACAACAAAACACATGTTCATTATTAAGAAAGTCCATTTGTAGAGTGCTTGTATCTAATCAAAATAATTCTCCAGCAAGGTAATGCAACGAATTTATAGCCAGTGTTTCTGAGGCAGATGCCAGCACCACACATTAAGCTAATGGTCAGATGTGTGCTGTACTTCCCCTTCTTCCTTCAGATTAGCCCCGTTACCTCAGACAAAGTCCTGACCTTGCAGGGCCTCAGATCTTCACTTGAAAGTGAAGTCTGACTACCTGTCTCCTGAATTCCCATCTTACTCTCAAAATAAAAGAGAACAGACTGCAGCTGTTTTCCTCCAATTGATAACTTGATAGTTCATATGCCCATCTTCTAAAACAGGGATAGAAATAGAACCTAGTGGGTAGATGGTTTGTGAAGAGTAAATAAGATATATGTGAAGCACTTGCTATCCTATGGTGAGATAATATTTAAATCCTGCCTTATCCTTAGTCTGTTTCCATCTAATTGGAAAATGGTGATATCAAAGTTGAATTAATTCCATGTACGATTTGCTATTTTGTTCTGTTTTGCGTTTGTCTTTAAGACTCACATAGAAGGGAAGTGCATTGTGGGTAAAAGGGCATGCACTGAAACCCCTGCTGGTGGTGCTCACACCTGTGACCAGTGCTGGTGGTGCTCACAACATAACCAGTGCTGGTGGTGCTCACACCTGTGACCAGTGCTAGTGGTGCTCACAACATAACCAGTGCTGGTGGTGCTCACACCTGTGACCAGTGCTGGTGGTGCTCACACCTGTAACCCCTGCTGGTGGTGCTCACACCATAACCAGTGCTGGTGGTGCTCACACCTGTAACCAGTGCTGGTGGTGCTCACACCATAACCAGTGCTGGTGGTGCTCACACCTGGAACCAGTGCTGGTGGTGCTCACACCTGGAACCAGTGCTGGTGGTGCTCACACCTGGAACCCCTGCTGGTGGTGCTCACACCTGTAACCAGTGCTTGTGGTGCTCACACCTGTAACCCCTGCTGGTGGTGCTCACACCATAACCAGTGCTGGTGGTGCTCACACCTGTAACCAGTGCTGGTGGTGCTCACACCATAACCAGTGCTGGTGGTGCTCACACCTGGAACCAGTGCTGGTGGTGCTCACACCATAACCAGTGCTGGTGGTGCTCACACCTGTAACCAGTGCTGGTTGTATATACGCCTGTAACCAGTGCTGGTGGTGCTCACACCATAACCAGTGCTGGTGGTGCTCACACCTGGAACCAGTGCTGGTGGTGCTCACACCTGGAACCAGTGCTGGTGGTGCTCACACCTGGAACCCCTGCTGGTGGTGCTCACACCTGGAACCCCTGCTGGTGATGCTCACACCATAACCAGTGCTGGTGGTGCTCACGCCTGTAACCAGTGCTGGTGGTGCTCACACCTGTGACCAGTGCTGGTGGTGCTCACACCTGGAACCCCTGCTGGTGGTGCTCACACCATAACCAGTGCTAGTGGTGCTCACACCTGGAACCAGTGCTGGTGGTGCTCACACCTGTAACCAGTGCTGGTGGTGCTCATACCTGGAACCCCTGCTGGTGGTGCTCACACCATAACCAGTGCTGGTGGTACTCACGCCTGGAACCCCTGCTGGTGATGCTCACACCATAACCAGTGCTGGTGGTACTCACGCCTGGAACCCCTGCTGGTGGTGCTCACACCTGGAACCAGTGCTGGTGGTGCTCACACCTGGAACCCCTGCTGGTGGTGCTCACACCTGTAACCAGTGCTGGTGGTGCTCACACCTGGAACCAGTGCTGGTGGTGCTCACACCTGGAACCAGTGCTGGTGGTGCTCACACCTGGAACCCCTGCTGGTGGTGCTCACACCTGTAACCAGTGCTGGTGGTGCTCACACCATAACCAGTGCTGGTGGTGCTCACACCTGTAACCAGTGCTGGTGGTACTCACGCCTGGAACCCCTGCTGGTGGTGCTCACACCTGTAACCAGTGCTGGTGGTGCTCACACCTGGAACCCCTGCTGGCGGTGCTCACACTTGTAACCCCTGCTGGTGATGCTCACACCATAACCAGTGCTGGTGGTACTCACGCCTGGAACCCCTGCTGGTGGTGCTCACACCTGTAACCAGTGCTGGTGGTGCTCACACCTGGAACCCCTGCTGGTGGTGCTCACACCTGTAACCCCTGCTGGTGATGCTCACACCATAACCAGTGCTGGTGGTACTCACGCCTGGAACCCCTGCTGGTGGTGCTCACACCTGGAACCAGTGCTGGTGGTGCTCACACCTGGAACCCCTGCTGGTGGTGCTCACACCTGTAACCAGTGCTGGTGGTGCTCACACCTGGAACCAGTGCTGGTGGTGCTCACACCTGGAACCAGTGCTGGTGGTGCTCACACCTGGAACCCCTGCTGGTGGTGCTCACACCTGTAACCAGTGCTGGTGGTGCTCACACCTGGAACCAGTGCTGGTGGTGCTCACACCTGGAACCCCTGCTGGTGGTGCTCACACCTGTAACCAGTGCTGGTGGTGCTCACACCTGTAACCAGTGCTGGTGGTGCTCACGCCTGTGACCAGTGCTAGTGGTGCTCACACCTGTGACCAGTGCTGGTTGTATATACGCCTGTAACCAGTGCTGGTTGTATATATACCTGTAACCAGTGCTGGTTGTATATACGCCTGTAACCAGTGCTGGTTGTATATATGCCTGTAACCAGTGCTAGCCAGGCCAAGACAGGAGGACCACTGGGATGTGATGCTCACCAGCTTTGCTCCAGGTTTAGTGAGACACTGAAGGGAGGAAGGAAATAATAGAACAGGACTCCCAGTGTTCTTTCCTGGCCTCCATGCACACACATGTATGAAGCACACAGATTCATACACGTAAAACAACTAAGAGATGTTTATTCTTACTACTCTAATTTGCAGATATTTGGAAACTACAGCTTAGCTAGGAAATAGAAGTGGATTCAAACTACTCTATTATAAAAATTCATACTCGTGTGTATGTATGATGACATTCTCACAGATTAAATGGGAAATCACTAAGTGAATTATACATTTGAAACCACATTGTAATTTTCATGCCCTAAATCTTAATTATAACTTTACTTATCCAAACCTGTACTTCACAATTTGAGTGCTATAGTGATTATTGCTAAGGAGTGCTGGTTATAGCTAAGGAGTGCTGGTTATAGCTAAGGAGTGTGGTTATAGCTAAGGAGTGCTGGTTATAGCTAACGAGTGCTGGTTATAGCTAACGAGTGCTGGTTATAGCTAAGGATTGCTTTGAAGCTCTAGTTAGTTTTGTGTTTGTTACTTGCAGTATCTGGTTGGTTACGGTTCCTTCTTCCATATGTAACCAGAGCTGGTGGTGCCCATGCTGGGCACTGGAAATGGATGCCATCGTGCAGTTCCAGTAAGCTGGTCTTCTGCAAGGCCCATGTACAAAGATGCCCAGTTTAACATTTCTTGAGTTTATTTATTTTATATCTCACGCATTTTAAAACTATCTATTAGCATTAATCAAAATTTTCTTACTCTCCTGCCAAATCTTCTCTGCACAAACCCATCCGGATCCTGGTCACCACAACGAAGCCACATTTCCACTAAGGGTACTGTCCTTTCCCTCAGGCTTCCTTGTGCTGGAAACTGGCATCTTCCTCCCCACCCACCCTCAGCCTCTCACCCTTGAAACCATCACGCCTCTTAGCTTTTATTTCTCATTATTGTAGGTACAGAGAAGAGAGAAACTGAGCATGAAAATGGTACATATTTTAGGTAAGGAATTGTAAACTACACCTTCAATATTGCTGACCTATCACGTGAAATTTAAGTTGGGTGACCTTCTCTTTAAAATGAGCAATTTCTTGTGTTTACATGTTTATTGTGAGAATATTAGCCATTAACAAATTTCTTGGGAACTGCATATGCATATTGTTGACTCATGTTTTCTTTAATTGACTAGCCCTTGTTCTGTGACTTAGCATGAGTTTCTAAAGGATGTGGCTCATGTGGTTGGAGCTAGACATCAGGAAGTCCATCACCACAGTGACCCTGGCTTTCTCATTGCAAGTCATGCCTCACTCACACACAGAACACCTCTCTCCGCAGGAGCTCACTAGATATTTCTAGCGTGTCACAACAATTTACTGTTCCCACGAAGAAATGTGGTGGAGTATAATTTTCTCTCTTCCTTTGCACATAGATGAGAGATTTATCCTACAGGGGAGGCAGGGCCATCGAAGGATTTAGTTCTTGTTGGTAAGGGGTTACATCGTGGAGTTTCAGGGATAAGCTGCATTTTATTTTACTCAAAAATAAAGTCATGGTGAGGAAAAAAAACGATACTCTTGGAGGGGAAAATGAGGGAACAGAGAGATGAATTCCCTCCTGTCTGTAGAATACAACTTCTGTTGTGCTATATGCAGCCTTAGGAACAGAGTAAAACGATGCCCGCCCTTCCATCAGGAAGCAGAGGGGAGCACAATGGTCACAATACTGGCCATGTGATCCTGTGGCAGTGAGAAGAGCATGATCTCATTGTTCGTCACACTTTGCCATGTCTCGGTATCTGCATTCTCACAGCCTTGGAGGACACCCATTCTCTGTGTCTATCTAGAAGTGGTCTGACTCTCTTGCCACATGACCGGCTGCCTTTTGACTTCTCTACTCAGATGGCTCACAGGCAAATCAAATCCAGATCTGATCTCTCAGTGTTTGTTCCCAAAGTATTTCTACCCAGACCTTTCTCTTTTATCTCAGAAACAGCACACACCACCCAAAGAAGAACAGCATTGGGTTTCTCTCTTCCTTTCCCACAAACTTGTCATGAGACCCAACAGCAAACCACTAAGATTCTCCCAAGCGATGAGTTAACTCCATCCTTTTGATGAGTCTGTCACCACTGCCTGAGCCCAGCCCCCTCTCTGCTAAGCTGCATGGGGACAGTGGTATTTTACTCTGTCTATCCTGTAATTCATTCTGGCAGAGGGAACTGTGTCCCCCAGGAGCTGTCACAGCTGATACTTTATTTGTTCCTTCTCTTGCAGGCCATTAAGATGAATGACTGGGTCCTCTCCACTCTTCAGCTGTCATCGTATGCTGCTTCTTAGGAGGCCTTCCCTGATCAACGCAGAGATCTGCTGTTTCCTTGATGTAACTCGCCATGATTTGGAAGTAGCCTACTTATAAGTTGGCCTTGCTTTTACCCTTTATGTGGGGTATCTTCCTAACTCAAGTTTTTAGTGATGTGCCTGCTAACTGATAAACACTTGCTGACTCCAGGCTCTGACTCAGTGAACACTGCAGAGCTGGCCCTTAAGGGGAGGCCAATAGATCTTAGAGAACAAGAGGCTCAGCCTTTGGTAAAGTGACTCAGGATTTCATGAGCTAGAGTTTGAGTCAGGAGTCAAGAGGTCTGGGGAAACGGTTACATAAACTCCAAGTAGAGTCAAAGACAGGGCAGGGCCTTATTATATGGGGTTTATGCTTAATATTCAAGCACATAAGTAATTCCAAAAATATGATTAAATGGGATCTATTTTATAATTAAAGATCTCAGAATTCCCTGATGTTAGAATGTTGACTATGTATTTCAGGAAACATATAATGATATGGTTTAGGATATTATTCAAGACAGAGAGTCTGATTTTCAATCCTGTGTCTGAGATGGGACCATGAGAAAGTGACTCAAATTCTTTTTTTCTAATTCATTCTTTTATTTTTTTGAGATTATATTATATGAATTCCCTCTGATTTTTCTTCCTTCCCAAGCTTCTCCAATATCCCTCCTTTCTATCTTTCAAATTCTTGACTTTTGCTCATTAATTGTTGTTACAGGTATATACACACAGAGTTACAACAGCTAATTTCACAGTTTGACTTGTTCTCTATACCTGCAGGGACAGGGCCCTTAAAAATAAATATTTCTATTACATTCACTCTTGGATGTTGCTTCATTATGCTAGTCATCTCCTTATTGATCAATACTATTTTTCATTTTTTTGTGTCAAGCCTTGAAAGAAATGACAAAAAAAAAGTCTAAGGACTAAAGGACAAACAGATGTGTGCACCAGCGTAAATGCTAACAGTGTTCCCTGGCTTTCAACATTTTATCATAGGAGTTTTAAAGGATAATTAGGAGTTCTCAGGGCCATTTCTGAAGGGAAGATTTTCTCTCTACTCTGACAGTCCTTTTCTGCTCCTCAGATCCCTGTATATAGCTATATTAAATGCTAAGCTATGTCAATACTTGCTACTAGTATTGCCTCATTGCATTTTAACACATGACTAGCTACTAGACTGGGTATCTAGAGACCAGGGTTATGACCGATGCCTCTTTTGCATACACCCTGTGAAGGGTTACCAAATCAATCTGAAGTTCCGGAAGTCCAGATTTTTGTTGACTGTTTAGGATCAAAGTTAGTATTTCAGAGGACTTTTCTATTGGAAGACAATATTTTTGACAGCAATTCTTTTTATTTATTGTCTGTTCATATATATATGTGTGTGTGTGTGTGTGTGTGTGTGTGTGTGCGCACGCACGCACACGCACATGCTGGGCGTTCTAGAACATAGCTGAATGAAGAATATATCCATAACCACAGATGTTTATGGTCCCTGAATCCTAAAGGCCTAGGAGTAAATTGAAGACCACAGGTCTATAAATGATACCTCTGCAGATTGCTTGCTTTTCCCATGTTCACCACATACATCTCAGCTGAAACATGCCATACAGCTTCTGAGCATTCAGAGACAGGACGTGTTTGGGCCTTTTGCTTTACGCTTCACAGTTCTTGACTATTTGCAGTTCTCAATCCTGAACTGAGTTCCAAAGGCCTCAAGGACAGATCAATGCTAGCCTTTAACTAAGCCTCGGGATGATGTCTTACAGGTGCAGAGGAGGCACAGTTGGCAGAGCCTACTCCTCTCAGAATAGTCAAGAATAGCTGACTCAGAGTAGAGATTAACTCATGCATCATGCTCTCTGTGATGGTGACTTCTTCAACATTGTTATGTCAAAATGAATTACATGAAGTAAATTAAGCATCAACATTGATATGCATCGGCCACAGAAGTACTTTGTTCTGTTGAAAATATAACTAATGATCTCGAGTCTTGTCCCACGGTGACCTCTGTGACGTATGTTCTTTACAGGGCCTCACATCACTCTGGTGAAGTGGTCCATGGGGCTCTACTCAGGCACATGGCACAGATTCCCACTCTTCTGTGGTTGGAAATTTCTCCTTGGTATGATCAATTTATATTGTGAATGTCAAGTCAATTCCTTAAGCTCTTGTGGTATATAGTGTGATATAACTACATGACAACTATTAAAATATTGTATAAACTCATTAATAAGAATGAGCAACTTTAGTAATATTGCCTTTTGAATAAACTGTAAGAATTTATATAACTCAATAATTTAACATGTTTTAAAGCATAAAAGAATTAACAGGATACCACCATCATGCCCTACTGTCCTCCTCTTAATAACATCTATAGATTAGTCCAATGAGGTTAAAATGGAAACTTTTAAGTAGCCTTAAATACACTCAAAGTTCTGTATATCTGCCTGTTATTGTGCAGGGGGCGGGGGAGGACAAGAGACAAAGAATCCCAAGCTAACTCCAAAAGATTTTAGTTATTATTCTTTATTGTAAAGAGAAAACTCATAGAACAGGAATGAGAAGTTCAACCTCAGGTGTGTAATGTGGAAACCAGAGAGAGAGAGAGAAAGAGAGAGACAGAAAGAGAGAGAGAGAGAGAGAGAGAGAGAGAGAGAGAGAGAGAGAGAGAGCACCCTGAATGGCCCACAAGTTTTTCTCTGGGTACCCAAAAGGTCACATCCTAATCTGGTCCAGCCTCTTAAAGGTCATTGGCTGAAAGAACTTTCTCATCACCTCCCCCTTTTGTCTAAATAAGAGAGTCCCAAACCCAATACAAAACTATATATACTAGGAACATATATCAAGTATAAAATTAGAATTATAACCAGCATAAATAATATTAAGCAAGGAAAGTATGCTAAATGTTTTAATAACCATTCTATCCTAAGGAGTCTAAGTCTTGCATTGGAAATGGTTTGGCTAAATCATAAGAGGAAGGTAACTATGACTATCTAATCTTAACCTCATTGAAGGCCTGAGAAGGGAGTTACTTGAGTAGGCAGTACATGCAATCAAGCAGTTGCCAAAATGTGCAGAATATGACAGAGACATCTGGCTACCTGAGCAATTGTATCAAGACTCATTTGCAATGCTGAAGCAACCAGCTTTAGCTAAGGCCTAGAGTAACTGACAGACCATTTACTATAGTCAAATGTCTCAACGTTTATTGTATGTAAGATCTATTTATCCATTGGTGCTGATTATAGTCAAATGTCTCAATGTTTATTGTATTAAGATCTATCTATCCATTGGTGCTGATTGACCTTTAAAGGCCCAAGGATCTTTTTGCATTCTAAGTTGGTATTCTCAAAAGCCAGGATCAATTAGTACATATCTAGCTGCTGAGTCTGTTACTCCTATTTGTACAGCCTTAGATAATGTTTGTAAAATGTCATTAAAGGGTGCTCTCTGACCCTGTTTAATGCTAATATGATTCAACTCTCTTTCCTAGATCCTGAATCCTGTCTCAAGCCCTTAAAGCTGCTGTGCTGCATAAGGACAAGGTGTGTTCATTGTAGTGAGCCTGGTCCTAAGGATAAGAGGAATGACCCTTGCCAAGAATTTGATTTTGGGAAATTTTAAGTCCTTTTGCTTTTTTCTGTTCTTTTAAAAAAATTTTCCTCTTTTCTTCAATAGCATTTTTAAAGTATCTGAGGTATGTCTTCTAGGACCACCGAGATTAATTGAAAGCAATCGTGTGGGGTGGCCTTATTGCCTGAGGCCCATATTTTCACCATTTCGCTAACTAATGGTGAATGTAATCTATAAGCCACTATTGCTTGTTTAAATATTTTTTAGATCACTCATATGTATAGATTTTCCTGTATATTTTTTGACTACCTTAGGTTTCTTGGTGCCAGATGGTTTATTTAGGATATCACTGAATAGGCAGTTAGAACTCTGGGTAAGTCATGATGTAGTTTGGCACGTACTGATGAGGCTAAACCCTGTCCTTGTACCTTTTGTCCCTGCTAATCAATTTTGACAAAGTTTTTAATCTTTTCAAATATGTTTACCATTGACTTTTATAACGTCTGGATCTCCTGTCCAGTATTCTATTTTAATGCCCTCACTGAGGATTTCAAGGTCTGAAGTTTGTCCAGTAAAGATAACATCTCATCCTTTTGATGGTAATTTTGAAACATAATTTGAAACATAATTTTGATAGTGTACATATTACGTTTTTGGAGAGACACCCTATCTGCCAATATACTATAACTGTTTGACAGATTTTGATTATTAAACTTAACAGCATGCATTCTCTCAGACAATGTCTCAGGACCTTACATCATTGACTGGGTTTTGTCTGTCAAATTGGTTGTATCCTTCTCCAAAGTGCTAATCTTTTTCTTTTAGTTGGTCATTATTAGTCTGTAAAGGCTGTATTATTTTTTAAAGTGACTCATTTTTAACTCTATTATTAAACCATTTTAAATGAGATAATATGAAAAGCAAAGCTAATCTCTAGAATCAAATAAAGAGATGTAAGAGGAAAACCACATAAGCCTTTCAGAATATTATCCATAGCATAAGCAAAAATTTATTCAATTCTTGGATTGTTAAATTATGTAACTTTATAATCTTCACCTGTTGTAAGGCAATTATATTAAGTTGGAGTAGATGCAATATCCATTACCAGCCAGCAGGTGTTGCAGTTGCAGCTGCATGGCTGGGAAATGCAAATCGTGGACTGTCCGAATTGGTTTTGTGTGTTAGATACGAAAAATATGCGTTATTTAACAAATTGAGAGTGGTTATTAAAGTGATTAAAGTGATGTCACTAGCTGGTGACCAGTATGAAGAGAAAACCCAGAGCCTTCCATCGGTGCACACTGTAGGGATACCTGGCTGGAGAGAGAGTAACATACACAGGGCTGTGCTGCATTCCCAGGGTACGCAGGACCCCAGTGGCTGTATGCTGGCTGGAGCCGTGGGTGGGGAGAGTCAGTGCCCAATGTACCACATGGCTGCCACAGGGGTCCTGAAAGAGGAGTAAACTGGTCCCCACACCTCATGTGGGGTGACAGATGTTACTGTACAAGGGGGTAAAGAATGCAAGTCAAAGAATCTCATGCTAACACTAAAAGATTTTAGTTATTTTTCTTTATCATAAGGGGAAACTCAAAGAACAGGAATGAGAAGTCCAACCTCAGGTGTGTAATGCAGGAATCGAGAGAGAGAGAGAGAGAGAGAGAGAGAGAGAGAGAGAGAGAGAGAGAGAGAGAGCCCTGGGGTGGGGGGCTGGCAGTTTTCTCTGGGTACCCAAAAGGTCACACCCTAACCTGGTCCAGCCTCTTAAACGTCATTGGCTGCAATGTTTAATTCTGCCTTCCAGCCATCAATCAAGCCTTTCTTTATATATTCATACTCTCACTCAGTATTATATTAGCCCTTTTATTGGGCTAGGGTGTGGATACACTGACATGGATAAAGACAAGGCCCTCAGCCAGTCTGTATTTCATAAATTCTTAGCTGTGTCTAGAAGATACAAAGCAGAAAACTTATTTAATCAGACAATCATTTCAAAAGAAGCACTCTTATAATGGTAGCATTTAACATAGAGAGAGCTTATCTCCTCAGGATTGAGTACCCCAGACCAACTGACATACCTGGGACATAACTGCTTCTTCTCCCTAAAGAATCAGACAGAGGAATGGGATTATCGCTTTAAAATATATATTATTCAGGAAATATGATGTGAATACTTTACTGATATACTTTTAATCTTCATCTGCCATTAGTTACAATTGCTGCTATAAACTAAAGATGACAAAGAAATAACCTGGTTTAGAAAAATTTTTACAAAAAGCATTGTTTTGACTGATAATATTTACTAGAATTTGCACCCCAAGAAATGAATAACACAAAGGATTATACTAAAATTTTCATTGTTACTGAGATTAATTTCACAAAGAATTTATGCTCACTATTGTCATTGGAGAATATCTAGAAACTCTGATAAATGTTACAAACTCTTGTTAAAATGTCTCATATCTCTCTTGAAGGTGAAGAAGATACAAATTTAGATTGATCATTGTCAGAGGAGCTGGCCACTGCACAAAACAGTGATTTTCATCTTATTAAGAACCTAACAGGACACCAAAAAGAAAAAAAACACCTGGGAATATCAGCACTCCCCAGTGGATCTCCCAGCAAGCACTGATCAGCACTCCCCAGTGGATCTCCCAGCAAGCACTGATCAGCACTCCCCAGTGGATCTCCCAGCCAGGCACTGATCAGCACAAATTATTGACTTACTAGTTTGGAGACTTGAAGCCCAAGTAATGAATGGGTCATGAGGCAAATCTTGTTTTCTTAATGAAGAAGAATATTCAGTGCAACAGGGATGTAACAAATGGGTTTCTAAAGTTTTGTTGCTATTCTTTAAAGGTGGGGGAGGACTGTGCCCATGAGATTATCTTCCTCTTTACCGTAAGAACAAAGGCAAAGCCATCACAGAGTACCATGCAAAAAATTCTTGCTGAGGGCTTGAATTTACTTCCAAAGAATTTCACTTCAGTCATGAGAACAAGAAGAATATAGGCAAGAATGTACACTAATGGAAAGACTTTGTGTGCAATGAGACAGACTGAATTTAAAGAACACCCATGGCACTGTTCCCAAGCTTTGGCACTGGCTGTTCTGCTCTCGCGCTTCTAATTTATTTAATGGTATCTTATTTAATTAAATAATGATATATTCAAATTCCAAACTTTGCTTCCTTCATCAGCATCAAGCCTGAGACCTCAAGGAGCTGCCCATTTCTCTGCAAAACAAATTAAATGCCAGCCAGGCACTGATCAGCACCCCCAGTGGATCTCCCAAGCCAGGCACTGATCAGCACCCCCAGTGAATCTCCCAGCCAGGCACTGATCAGCACCCCCCAGTGGATCTCCCAGCAAGATACTGATCAGCACTCCCCAGTGGATCTCCCAGCAAGGCACTGATCAGCACTCCCCAGTGGATCTCCCAGCAAGCACTGATCAGCACTCCCCAGTGGATCTCCCAGCAAGCACTGATCAGCACTCCCCAGTGGATCTCCCAGCCAGGCACTGATCAGCACTCCCCAGTGGATCTCCCAGCCAGGCACTGATCAGCACTCCCCAGTGGATCTCCCAAGCCAGCAGTGCACCCTGTCTTAGCATTTCCCACTGAGTCTCCCAGCTTTCATTCCCAGAGAGCAGCTCTCTCAAGGAAAATACTTTCCTCCAGTCTAGCATCAAATTTCTCCAGGAGCTTTGGATTCCAGCTCACCAATTAAGGACAAAGTTTGATGAAGAAGAGGCCTCAGATAAACAAATCAAAACTTGGAATTTCATAAAGGTTAAATTATTATGCTAAAATTAAAATAAGCAATATCACATGAAAAATGAAAAACAAGGTTAAAAAGTCACAAAAACTGAAAAGTTGGTATGACAAATAGCAGTTATGAAAGAAATATTCTGAGGAAAGTCATTAAATGTTTCTCCTTGGTAAAGAGAAATTATTTGCTCAATAGCAGCTCATCATGTGGTTTTCAATATCTAATGGCAACCTACTTTATTATAATGGCTGAGACACTGTTTAACAATTATTGGGTCAACACTGTAGTTGAAGGTACAATTAGAACCGGAGCACAGAGCACCAAGAATCAAGGATAATGCACTTCACCTTTCCTTACCTCTCCAGATAATGCCAAGTGCTCCATGATGGCTCCCAGGTTGGCCCTATTTTCTTTCTCAGGTAAAATGGCTCAAAATTCAATTAAACGTTTATTTAAAAAGAATGCCAAAGACTAGATTAAATAGAACCAGGGTGACAGGACCTGGTAGGTACTGCTTAGATTGTGTGCTGGTCCTCACACTACTGGGAATCATGACTCTGGGAATGAGGTTCAAATCCCCTTTCACAATGAAGGAAGACATATGCAACAGGATTTCAAGGGGTGGCAGAGAAATCAAAGAGTAAAAATTGGGAAACAGGATTGTGTAACTATAAAACACATAGCAAAGGAAACAATAAAGTTAAAAGAGAACCTACAGATGGAAGAAAATCTTTGTCAGTTATATATCTGAAAGATGGTTAATCTCAAAAAAGTAAACACCAAAAATAACAAGTCACCTAAGCAATAAAGAGGCCAAAGAATGGAACAGACTTTTCTTAAAAGATGAAGTAAAAATGACCACTAAATATATAAAGTATGTTCAATCAGGGAAAGACAAATAAAAACTGTATTTAGAATCCATTTTATTCCAGTTAGATTTCTATCAAGAAAACATCCAACAAATGCTGTAAAGATAAGAAACCTTTCTACATTGATGTGATATTATAAACCAGCATAGCTCCTACAGAAATTCATATGACAAACTCAGAAAAAAAAAACAAATTACCCTTTGATCCAGTATACATTCTCATATATGTACCCGAAGGAATCTAATTCAGCATGTCATAGATATACCCGAACATCCAGGTCCTATTCACAAAAATAACTACGATATGGAAGTAGTGCAGATATATATCAGTAGATGGATAAAGAGCATGCCACAACACACACATACACACCACACACACACATACACACACACACACTGGGGTTATATTATGGTTGATATTGGAGATCATGTTGGCAAGTAAAATAAGCTAGACTTACTGAGGCATATGTCAAGCTTTCAGTCATAAGAGTGTGTATGCGAGCAACCTTCACAGAAACAGGTACAAGGGAGCAGGCACAGAGGAAACAGGACTGAACCAGAGAGCTCTATAGGATCCAGTGCAAGTCAGGGACCTCTGAGGGAGTAGGCCTGAGCTAGCAACCTCTGTCAGATCAGGCCCTTGCAAGCAACCTCCACAAGAGCAGGTACAAGGGAGCTACTGCCAAGAAAGTAGTCCCAAGCCAGCAACCTCTGCCTAAGCCAGCCTGAGCCAGCAACCTCAACTGGAGCAGGCCTGAGGCAGTGACCTCTACAGAAGCAGGTACAAGGGAGTGACCACCATGGAAGCAGGTCCCAGTCAGAGACCTTTGCAAATACAGACCCAAGCCAGTGACCTCTGCTGAAGCAGGCCTGAGCCAGCCAGCAACCTCTATCAGAGCATGCCTGAGCCAGCAACCTCAGCAGGAGCAGTCCCAAGCCAGCGACCGTCCTTGAAGCATTCCAAAACTACCTCTGGGATTGCAAAGCGATCTCCAGAAATACTAAATGATCTCTAAGAACACCAAGTGACTTCTGGGGTGACTTGAATCATGGCTCTGACTGCACCACAAGGAAAAATCATCTGAGCCTTGGATCCACACACCTACAAACACCTGATTTTTGACAAAGAAGCAAAAAATATCAAATGGGAAAAACAAATGATGCTGGCATAACTGGGTATCAACATGTAGAAGAATGAAAATAGACCCATATCTATTACCATGCACAAACCTCAAGTCCAAATAGATCAAAAACCTCAATATAAAGCCAACCATATTGAACCTCAGAGAAGAGAAATTAGGAAGTACACTTGAACGCATTGACACAGGAGACCACTTCCTAAATATGACCATAATAGTACAGCACTGAGAGAAACAATTAATAAATGGGACCTCCTGAAACTGAAAAGCTTCCGTAAAGCAAAGGACATGGTTATTGAGACAAAATGGCAGCTTACAGAATGGGACAAGTTCTTCACCAACCCTACATTGGATAAAGGTCTGATCTCCAAAATATACAAAGAACTTAAGAAATTGGTCATCAAAAATCCAAATAATCCAATAAAAAAAAGTGGGTTACAGGCCTAAACGTAGAACTCTCAACAAAGGAATATAAAATGGCTGAAAGACACTTAAAAAAATGTTCAACATCCTTGGGCATCAGAGAAATGTAAATCAATCAACACAACTCTGAGATTCCATCTTACACCTATAAAAATGGCCAAAATAAAAAAAAACACTGAGGGCAACTTATGCTGGAGAAGATATGGGATAAGGAGAACACACCACCATTGCTGTTGGGAGTGCAAACTGGTACAGCCCCTGTAGATATCAGTACTGTGATTTCTCAGAAAATTAGGGAACAACCTACCTCAAGACCCAACTATACCACTTTTGGGTATATACCCAAGGGATGTTCAATTATACCACAGGGATATGTGCTCAACAATGTTCATAGCAGCATTATTTGTCATAAACAGAACCTGAAAGCAACATAAATGCCCCTTGACTGAAGAATGAATAAGGAAAATATGTGGTACATATACACAATGAAGTACTACACAGTGAGAAAACAAATGACATTTTGAAGTTTGTGGGCAAATTGATGGAGCTAGAAAGCATCATATTGTGTGAGGTAACCCAGATCCAGAAAGAGAAATATCATATGTACTCAACTCATAAATGGCTTTTAGACATAAAGCAAAGAAAAACCAGTCTATAATTCACAATTCCAGGGAACCTAGACAACAAAGAGAGACATACATGGATCTAATGTTCATGGCAAATAGAAAAAGACAACTTCTCCTGAGTAAATTGGGAGCATGGGTACCATAGGAGAAAGTAGAAGGGGAGAGGAGAGTAAGGGAGGGGAGCAGAGAAAAATATATAACTCAATAATAATTTTTTTAAAGTTTGCATGTGTGTGTGTGTGCATGTGTTTGTGTGATTATGGTAGTGTGCACATATGCTATGGAATTTGAGTAGCGGACAACTTTCTGAAGTTGCTTCTTTCTTTCCACCATAATCTGGGTCCCAGAGACCAATTCAGGTCATTGTAGCCTGTGAGCCATCTCTCCAGTGCCAGCTGGGAATCACAGCTTTGTCTGTACTACTCTGGCCTAGTCTATACTTCATTATCAGTATGAAGCAAGCATGGTAACATCAGGGTCCTCCTCTGAAGTTGTTGGCTTATCCTGCTTAATATTTGGCTTTTGGAGTTGAGTAAAGGAATTTGGTCGAGTTATGAGCAAAAGTCAAGCACTGAAGTTTTAGCCTATGGTACCTAAGATGTTGACTCATTTGGAAGTAGAGTCATTGAACTAATTTGCTGAACTAAGGTCACATGGAGTGTTGTAATAGGGAGCGGTGGGCTGAATCTCTGGCACCTGGCCACCCACATGGCTAGTTTATGCCCCGAAATAATTACATGGAAACTGTATTCTTTTAAACACTGCCTGGCCCATTAGTTCCAGCCTCTTATTGGCTAGCTCTTACATATTGATCTAACCCATTTCTAATAATCTGTGTAGCCACGAGGTGGCTTACCAGGGAAGATCTTAACCTGCGTCTGTCTGGAGTGGGAGAATCATAGTGACTGCCTGACTCAGCTTCTTTCTCCCAGCATTCTGTTCTGTTTACTCCGCCTACCTAATTTTCTGTCCTATCAGAGGCCAAGCAGTTTCTTTATTACTTAACCAATGAAACAACAGATAGAAAGATGACCCTCCTCCATCAATGGAGTAAGCCAGCCCCTAATTCTGGAAGACTTCTAGGGGTAGGAACAGGAGACTTAACACCAAGGCATGCTTACAAGAAGGATATCACGTGGAGATGGAAGGTGTGCTGCCATCATGAGCCATGGAAATGCTGAAGCTGGGAAAGGCTTGGATAGATCCAGGCCTCTGGCATCTCACCCTGAGCTAATTACCTTGGCAAAGGCCTGATATACATCCCCACGTGCCTTACCCCTTTCATCTTGCCCTTGTCCAAATGCCTTACTTTATTTTACAAATAAAAAGGATAATATATACATTTGAAAACTATGTTTCTGCTAATGATTTTAAAAAGTACAAATTGGCAAAAATGAAGAAATAACCCACAAGAAGGTAACCTATAGAAAATTCATTTGCACATAGTGTTGAGGTAAGTTTTGTCTGAAATTTGGGGAAAGTTAGAAAATTATTTTTCTCAATCCATCCTAAGGTATATTGGAATTCAGTTTAGCACTTTATGGGTGAGCTGCACTGTAGAATAGATTTCCTCTAAATAATTTAAATAAGCAATTTCTAAAATGTAGCTTCCTTAAATCAACTTCCTGAGCTTGTTTCTAAAGCAATGTCTTTGGCTTCACCTCAGAGTTGTGAAGTAATTTAAGTTTTCACAAGCTTTCTCAGGAAGATGATTTTTATATCTTAAAATCTAAAATTTTATGTGATTTAAATACTTTGGTACTTGGCTAAATCTCCAGGTATTTTCCTGTTATTCTTTTCAACTATTTTTACACGTTAAACTCTTGTTTTCTAGTTCCACTCTAAAGACACAAAGCTGCCATTGTCTAGGCATTTCAAGAGTCAACTATCTCCACTATGGATGGATCTCCAGTGTGAGGGGCATGGTTCTGGTGAACAGAAGATATGAGTACAATGATTCAGCCACACAACGTGGCTGACAGTTCCAGGCTCCAGGGTCACGCATGTGCAGACAATCCCTCAGGCCAAAGGGCCTAATGGCCCTGGGAATCTTAATGGCCTTGTGACCCATGGGCAGCATGGCAGAATCATCTATGTATGACGCAGCTGCATGAGCCCTTGCACGCATGTTTGAGCTCCGTCATCTGTGTATGACACAATCATGTCAGCCCCCTGTACCATGCGCTAGGCAGCGTGTAAAAGCTGCACACGCTATCTTCAAGCTCTCTCTCTCTCTCTGCACGCTGACCTCACCAGGCCTGCACACTCCCTCCCCCAATAATACCTAAGCGGGTTTGTTGCGTGTTCCTTGTTTCTTTCTCACTCGCACTAGGTAATTTCATTGGTGCCATGAAACTCAGGAGGTTCTCCCACCCTGAGCCCCTCTCCCAGGGTCAGGATCTGGAACCAGGTATTTTTTTCGACAACAGCCTTGTGTTCCATCTGCTTCAGTGAGACCTCTATGCACACCACAGGCTTCAGTTGGTGAGTTTCTCCATTCTGGTCAGCTTAACTGCTTCTCAGAATCCAAGGAATTAACCATTGAGCTTCTGGAAATCTTCTGGTGTTCCTAAGTGGGTTGACAGCCCCCAACCATGGCCTTCACAGCTATGCCTGAGCCCTTTGCTGACATTCATCTCTGGATTGCTTCCGTTAGCTAAAATCATGTTTGGACAACCAGAAGTCAGTCCTCCCATGACTGGGGCCCAGGGTCCCTTGGAATTTTTTTCTCTCCTTTTATTTTGGACTACTCAGAAGTAGTTCCTGCTATGAGAGACCACTTGGTCTCTAGCCTCTCTGGCTTCCCAGTCACCCAGCCTGGAGCCAGTCAGGCTTTAACACCCCGACTGTAGCTAGAGAACACTCTTCTACAAGCCCTGCGGTGTTCACCACCATTTCACACCCCACTTATAGAGGGGAGATGTCACTCTCTAAGCCTTGTGGTGTTCCTGTTTTCACCATTTCAGCTATGGGTAACAAGCCATCTAAGACCATCAATCCAGCCTTCCCCATGGGATTCCTTTTAGAGGCCCTAAAACCCCAGGCTTTAATGCCCTACATACAGATACCCACACTTGTCCATCTTTGTTCAAAAAAATAGCCTTTCTACCACTTAGATAGCAATCTAAAGTGGCTGCCTAATGGTACCTTTTATCCCGATATTCTATGGGAGCTTTCTAACTATTGTCAGCGCACAAGCAAATGGAAGGAGTTTCTTTATATCCAAGCCTTTTACTCTCTGAGCTCTAAGCCTAAGCCCTCTGTCCTTGCAAGTTGTTTGCCTGCTCACATGTTCCTGGCTATGCCATCTGAGCCAGGAGAATCCTCCACTTCTGCTCTGGACACAGCTAACAAACCCCCTGTCTTTTTGACCTCGTGGGCAGCTACCCCCTCTCCTTCAACTCCTACCCCCATTTCTCCATCCCCTACCCATTCCTTCAGTTCCTACCCCTGTTCCTTCAGTTCCTACCCCTGTTCCTTCGGTTCCTACCCATGTTCCTTCGGTTCCTACCCCTGTTCCTTCAGCTCCCACCCCTGTTCCTTCAGCTCCTACCCCTGTTCCTTCAGTTCCTACCCCTGTTCCTTCAGTTCCTACCCCTGTTCCTTCGGTTCCTACCCCTGTTCCTTCAGCTCCCACCCCTGTTCCTTCAGTTCCTACCCCTGTTCCTTCAGCTCCTACCCCTGTTCCTTCAGCTCCTACCCCTGTTCCTTCAGCTCCTACCCCTGTTCCTTCAGCTCCTACCCCTGTTCCTTCAGCTCCTACCCCTGTTCCTTCAGCTCCTACCCCTGTTCCTTCAGCTCCTATCCCCATTTCTCCACCCCCTATTCCTGTTCCTTCAGCTCCTACTCTTGTTCCTTCAGGTCCTACCCCCATCCTTTCAGCTCCTGTTTTGAACTCTGCTAAGGAATCCATACCTTTCCAACCTCAGCAGACAGATACTTCCCGCTGCCTCGCTCCCTCCCTCTGATTGCACCCGTGCCGCGCGGGCTCCACTGCCCTCTTCAGATTTCCACCCCACTGACTACTCCATCAGCCCTGCTGGATCATTCTTTCTATCTGGTGCCTTGCCGCAGCAGCTGCCCAGCTCTGGCACCCACCTTTTCCCATCCTCTCACATGCTTACATACTGCTATGGAACACAACCCTGACCAAGCCAAGCCAGCTACAGTTCTCCTGTTACAAGAGTTGGCTGGATTAGGTGAATTGATTAGGGTACACGTTCCTTTCTCCCTCTCAGAACTCTCCAATATAGAACAAAAACTGGGGTCCTATACAGCTAAGTCTACCTCTTTCATAAAGCAATTTCAATATATTACCCAGTCTTATAATCTCACCTTTCAGGCTATCTATATGATCCTATCTAATAACCTACTTCCTGAAGAGTTTGGGAGCAGGCCAGACTACATGCAGACAAGATTCACCAAACACATTCAACACACCCTCCAGGGGCAGAGGTGGTCCCCGAGCAGGAACCTCACTGGGATTATAAACACCCCAAATGGGAATTTTAGCTAGGGACCAGTTTTTGACTTGTCTCCTGGCAGGTCTCCATAAGGCTGCCCTCAAGCCAGTAAACTATAATAAGCTCTCAGAGGTCATTCAAGATATGAAGGAAAATCCTTCTGCATTTTTGGAATGCCTCACTAAAACCTGTTACAATATACTGGCTTAGATCCAGAAACCGCGGAAGACAGATAGTTATTCATGACCCATTTTTTTTTCCTCAGTGCTACCCTGACATTAAGGCTAAACTTAGACATTTGAAGAAAGGTCTCTTGACCCCATAAGTGGAAGGCTTAGAGTTGTCTTTTAAGGTGTACCATGCAAGATGACAAAGCCCACAATCATCACTGTCGCGTGCTAGCCATGGCCCTCTGACCAGCTGAGGCAACAGACCTCCTGATCCATGCTGTCTGTGCTGCTCCCTTGTTCCCCAGGGCTCAAGAACCACCAGGCCTGTGTTTCAAATGTAGTAGAGATGGTCTCTGAGCCCGAGAATGCCCTCATCCTCATCTTGGTCCCACGAGACCTTGTCCAAGATGCCATAAAGAAGGGCATTGGGCAGGGGATTGTCCTTGTGAACATCATGGCATGGAGACATCAAACCCAAAAAATTTCCAAGTTGACATTTTATGTCTGACCATGGAAGAGTGAGGCTGCCTGAGCTCCTTTGACCTGACCACAACCATGTAATGGGGAGCCATGGGTAAACATCACGGTATCAGGATAGCCCATCAGGGAGCCATGGGTAAACATCACGGTATCAGGATAGCCCATCAGGGAGCCATGGGTAAACATCACGGTATCAGGATAGCCCATCAGGGAGCCATGGGTAAACATCACGGTATCAGCATAGCCCATCTCCTTTCTCTTGGACACCAGACTCACATACTCGGTACTGAGGGAATTCTGGGGGCCTACCTTTACTTCTAGCTTCCCTACTGTCGGGGTGGGGGGCAGCCTTATCTACCTCAGCAGACCCCACCACTTAACTGTGTTTTTAGAGGTATTTATCTCACTCATTCATTTTTAGTCATGCCAACCTGCCCAGTACCTCTTATGGGAAAAGATTCTTTTTTTTTTTTTAGCAAAAGTAGAAGCTTCCATTTCTTTTGCTCCTTACACACTTCTTTCTACTATTCCCTCTCCAGGAACCTCCTACTTCTCAGTTCTAGATCTTAAGGATGCTTTTTTCTCTATTCTTCTCGGCTCTCAATCTCAAAATATCTTTGCTTAACTGGGATGACCAAGCAGGTAGAATAACAGCATTTCAGAGCTCAAACCTACCTCAGTCACCTCAGGAGGTTCATACAGTACAGCCCACATTCTCACAGACACCCCCTGAAACCCAGCAAATTCTGTCCTACCTACATCAGCTCTTTCAGCCTAATAGCAAAGCTCTGTTTCATTTTGTCAAGGCTCACCTCCAACCTACCCCTAAGGACTTAGAGTTCTTAAAAGCTATCACTGCCTCTTGTAAAATCTGTCAAAAGTCAAATCCCAAGACCAAATATCATAGCTTCCCTTTTCCCACTTACCAGGCCAGGAGCTTCCTTCCAGAAACTGACTGGCAGCTTGATTTTACTATATGCCTGTGGTCAGACAAGGTAAATATCTCCTGGTTTTGGTAGACACTGTGTCTGAGTGGATTGAAGTGTTTCCCACCGCTAATAAGAGGGCCCAGACAGTTTCTGGTGTTCTTCTCTGAGATATTACCCCCAGTTTGGAATTCCAACCTTTCCTCAGTAAGATAATGGCCCAGAGTTTCCTTCCCAGATCTCTCAAACTTTATCTAAGGCTCTTAACATTCCCTGGCATTTTCATATCCCATATCATCCTCAGTCTTCAGGGAAGGTAGAAGGAACTAACCATTCCTTAAAAAAAAAATGTTCTTGTTAAGATGTCACAGGAACTTCACCTCGACTGGGTAAAACTTTTGCCTCTGGTTCTTCTTAGGCTTAGGGCTCTCTCCAAAAGCCCCCTTTCCATCTCGCCCTTTGAACTCATGTATGGGTAGCTGGTTTTAACTCTCAGTCTCACCGAAACCTTCTCCCTTTCTGATCATCTGCTTACTCTTCTGTCATCCCATCTACGCTTCCTATTATGGGATTTTACTGACTACTCATTATCTCAACCAATTCATGCCCACCGCTGATTAAAATAGGAGATCAGGTACTATTCTCTCCCCCAGACCAATGCCCCTCACCTCTTTACCCTAAATGGCAGGGCCCCTTTAAAGTAATTCTTGTAACTCCCACAGCTGCCAAGCTCAAGGGACTCTCTCATTGGATCTACCTGTCTCATCTTAAACCTTTTACTCTTCCAGCTCAAGATATGGTAACTCAAACAGGGCCCTGCTCTCTTAAGCTCCAGATCAGCCACTCTTTCTCCAGTTCCAAAAAAATAAAAGTTTTATCACCATACTCAACCCTCCTGTTCCAAAAACTCCATATACTCTCCCTCTTCTGCTTTCTCCTACCTGTTTTACCAGCTTCTCTATATCTCCAATGTCATGCTTAAATTTTCAACTAACCACTCAGCTGTTATTACAGGGAACATCATTAAACATAGAGCCAAGTGGTACAAGGATTGCCAAATGCCCAGGTGGTAAGAAACAATAACGAGTTTGGGGACATTCACAGGCCCAGACTCCAAAAACTCACAAAAGAAACTTTAACATAACAGGTTTATCACTGACTGCAGCAGTGTCTCCTGAATGTTTAGATAATACCATGATGCTAAAGAGAACAAGTGCCTTAAGATTTGCTTCAGGTCTAATAATTCCCCCTTCTTTTCCTCCCTCCTCCCCACCATCTTCAATTCCAACACTGTATCATTGTAATCATAAGTTTTTAATATGTCTAAAATTTATTTTTTTCAAACATGTTTTCATGAGCTCCAGGGAGCCAATTGGACCTACCTAAATGGATAAGACTCGCCCAAAATAAGTATCATTTAATTCTTACCTTATCATTCCTGGTCTTAGGAACCCCTGGGAAATTCCGTCCTCCACCCCCCCCCCCAATCCTCCACTATCTACCATCTTGTGACTCTCCTCCCTTAATCACCAGGATCTAAAATTTTTTCCAGACATAATTTTCTACCTTGCCAGCATCTTGTGAGGACAAGATGCAAGCCAGTCAGTTCCACAGAGCCCAGAAAAAAAAAAAAACAAAACAGAAGTTATCAGCCACCCCAGGAAGTGGTCACACATTTCAACTCTCTGATGCCCACAAAATCACAAAAAGCAGTCACAAGAGACCTTACGATGCCCCATTCCTACCCAATAAAAACCCCAGACTCCCCAAATGTTTGCCCCATTTCCACCCATTAAAGACCTCAAACTCCCAAATTTTTATAATAAACAAAAAGGGTGGAATGTAATGATTCAGCCTCACAACATGGCTGACACTTCCAGGTTCCAGGGCTGCGCATGTGCAGACAAGCTCTCAGGCAGATGTGCCTAATGGCCCAAGGAATCTTAAAGGATGTCACATGACCCGTGTGCAGCATGGTTGCATCATATGACATAGCTGCATGAGCCCTTGCATGCATGTGTGAGCTCCATCTTCTGCTTATGACACCCCCCCCCCTCGTGCGCATGCACTAGGCAGTTTTTAAAATGAAGATCTCTCTCTGCACACCGACCTTTACCAGGCCTGTACGTACCCCCCAAAACTCCTAAGTGGGTTTGTTGCATGTTCCACATTTTCTTTTCACTCACACCAGGTAATTTCAATGAGGGCCGTGGTTCTGGTGAACGGAAGATACGAGGGCCGTGGTTCTGGTGATAAAGGACACTTGCAGCCAGTTTGCTCAAGAGACCCACAGGCTGACATTTTAATGTATAATTTCTGAACACAGAAAATTTACCATTTTTGTTTACTAAAAAAGATGGGGGCGATGTCCAGTTAAACCTGAGTTTTTTGCAGTAAAAGGAAAATCCTGTTGAGTGTGTGTTGTGTTTATGTTTATAGATTCTTCCATTCAACAGTTAATTTAAATACTTACATTTCATCAAGATAGCATTTTATAACTCTCCCTTTAACTTTGAAATTTATCACAATGAAATAAAATATGGAAAAGAAATACTTTCAATACCAAATAAGTCTATTAATTATTTTTATATGGAGTTATTTTCAAGTACAAAGCAACATTGTGAATATAAATATATATCCGTAAAGAGAAGTGAGGATCAGAGCTAGAAGGCAAAAGATGATTTTGTATATTACTAAAAGTGTGTAGGAAGCAAGAACTCTTCTTCATGGTCTGAAATGAGTAAATTTCTAGCCTCTTAAACCAAACTGAAAAGCAGACATTAAATCAAAGAGTTAAGATATTATGATGTCAGTGAATGTGTACTCATGTAGCACTCAAAGACTGTGGCTAGACATAGGTCACGAGCATCACTGTTCTCTTGGGTTCATACTGGAATGTGGACATCACTACCCAGGGCTTCTAGCTCCTCCTCCTACCTAATATTCACAGGGATCACTGGGGACCTAGCTCTGTGTTGTGGAGGGGAGGCTAACTTCAGACTATTCACCCCGGCACTCACCCATATTCTTCGTGCCAGAAAGAGAAGCACAAATGAAAAGACAGCACAGCTAAATGAACAATTGTTAGTTGCCAAACAGTAGAGGATAGACTTCATTCTACAAATACCAACACAATCTTTCAGACCAACACAATTCAGCTGTGACTCCTCAACGCAAGGGATAGAAGGAGATAGTCCCAGGATCACACAGCATTTTAAACAGACTGAATTGAAGACTAAAAATGCTTTGGGACAGTGGGTAGAAATAACCTGTCTTCTAGACACAGATGTTCTATGGCAGTATGTACTCCATGGCAAGCTTCTCTAACATCTTAGGAGATTTAGATCATCCTGATTTATAAGGTCAGATGATATTAGATTTTGTTTTGTTTTGCCTTGGGGAATTTTGAATATTTAAAGCTTGATGTGATAGTCTTATTCTATAACATTCTCAAAAAAATACAACACAGTAGGATAAAAATAGAGAACTGTGAAAGCCCCCAAGCCCAAGAGGCCTGGCTAGCTCATTGAGCTTAATGTGGGGAAGAACTTGCTTCAGTTTCTCCAGGGCTCAAACTCACACAGTATGTTAAAGTTACAAAACAATACAAAATAATCTTGAAGCAAAGAATAGAGACCAGGAATATTATCTTATAGGGAACTTTAAAAGAACAAACTGTGACCCAAGTACAACCATTAATATCAGTTCTGTGCAAGCCTTTGCATTAGATCCTGAAGATGGCACAAAGAATGAAAGAATCAATAGATCCTTCCATTTATTTCTTGGATCCTTGGGGACCAGGCATAATTCATTTGGGATATAATCAGAATCTTAGTACCCACAGTGGGCCTGCTAATGTTTAACTCCTCTTATTCTTTAAAGATTTATTTTCCTGTTTCCATTAGTTGCAACAAATGTAGAGACCCAAAACCAAACGTTAGTTGGAGTTCAGGGAATTTTGCTGAAGACAGGGAGGAAGGGTTGTAGGAGCCAGATGGGTCAACGGCATCACAAGAAGACTCACAGAAACAACTATTCTGGGCTCAAAGTCTGAGGACCTAGGAAAGCCTATGTGGTCTCACAGACTCCATTTTGAAAAAAGG
Organism: Microtus pennsylvanicus; assembly: GCF_037038515.1. NCBI lineage: Eukaryota > Metazoa > Chordata > Mammalia > Rodentia > Cricetidae > Microtus > Microtus pennsylvanicus. The sequence continues at coordinate 71,682,670 of NC_134584.1, forward strand.
ACTCCATCTTAAGACATCTGGTAACCTGGTATTAAACTCAGTTCTAGAAGAAAACCACAGAATGTGTTGTGGCAGTGAAATTTAAACAACCCCACTAGACACAGCCAATCAGAAGACAGGGTAATAAACTTTACAGTCCAGATGCTCTTGTAGACACCCTGCCAGCAGTTTGTGGTTTCACTCCAATAGCCTGACCAATGACTTTAAAAACTGCCTTGCCCCATAACCCCTTACCCAATCCTGAAACGCCAAGACATGTAACTCCCTGCTTGTGGGTTTTTTCCTTTAAAGACTCACTCTCCCCTGAGTTTGGGACCACATTCCTTCCATCCACTGTGTTGGAGTGTTGGATTGAGGACTAGGCTCGAGCTTGTCAATAAAGACCCTTATTTGTTTGCATCGGAAACTGACTACTTGGTGGTCTCAGTAGGATTCTTGTGGCATGGGCATAACATTTGGTGAAACGTCCAGGAATCCCCTGGACCCCATGGGCCCCAGTCCAAAGAATCTCCAACTGGCCAGTAAGTGTCTTTGTTCTTTGTCCACACTCACTTTCCTTACGTTCACTTCTTGTGGTGTGCCTGAACTGGTAATTGTGATTGACAGTGGTTAGAGCAGATGCGCTGGACAACCATGATCAGAATGGCTGGAAGATGTTCCAGACCCTCGAGGTGGTGATGGAGAGCCCTACATTTGTTTAATTGAGGACAGACAGTCTCAAGTTTGGGTGATGGTTGGGCACACAAATGGGTCACTCCCTCAATGTGACAACAAGCTGTCTTTCTATTTGTCACATTGTTTTCAGTCTTGTTGGGGCAAACATCTGTGCTCTCTGTCTCCTGTGCTGAGTTTGTGTGTATTTGGGTTCCTGACTGTGACAGATGACATCTTCTCCCCTAGACTTACTCTTGATTCGTTACAAGCATGTCAACACACAAACTCTCAGTCCTGATTAAAAAGTCTAAACTTGTCACCTTATGCAGGTCGGAAAGGCTAACTTTCAATGATGGCTGCCCCTCTGGGAACTTTTGACTTAACCCTCATAGGTGCAGTAGAGAAAATTGTCTTCAGGCTACATAGTGATCTGGAGAGACCTGGTAGAGGACCCCCGCTTTTCTGGATTAAGCCATTCTTTCCTAGGCAGGTTAAGGTCTTGGCTGCTGCCAAAGAGGATCTGCCCACCAAGACCCTTTTGGTTCCCAAGCCAGAGAACCTCCAAGAAGTCAACACAGAGGAGATTTTCCCCCTCCTCCCTACACCCCTGACCCAAAGACCATCATCTCTCCCCTCAAGGTAGTGATGGGATTAAGATGGGAATCAGTCGCATCACTGTTGGCTCTTTGTGACAGCTGAAGTGTCAAAATGCACCCTTCTCAGAAAATCCGAAGGAACTGATTGGCCTCTTTGAGATAGTTCTTTTTACCCATTAACCCACTTGGGACGATTGTCAGCATCTTTTGCAAGTCTCTTCATGACGGAGGAGAGAGACTGTTTACAGACTGAAGCATGGAAATTGGTTATCAGAGAACCCACCATTAACCAGGCTCTCACAGATGCAGCCTTCCCCCTGATTTGCCCACAGTGGGACTACAACACGGCTGAAAGTAGCAGTAGCCTCCTGGTCCATTGCCAGACTCTATGGGTGAGTCTCAAAGCAGCTGCAAAGTGACCTGTAATATGAGTAAGGTTTATGATATAAGACAGGAGCAGATGAAAGCCCAGCAGTGTTCCTGGAGTCCATCCAGGAGGCTTTCAGGAGATATACACCCTATGACCTAGAGTCCCAGGGAAATGCCGCTGCAATGACCCTGACTTTCATTAACCAGTCAGCTCTAGATATGAAGAGAAAGTTAAGAGGCTAGAGTGCCTGAGAAAGAAGAGTATCAAGGGTTTAGTAGTGGTGGCTGAGAAAGTGTTTAATGTAAGGATCGTGCAGAGGAAAAGGAAATTAAAAAGGAGCAGCACAAGAACCAACACCTTGCTACTGTGTTGCTGGCCATCACCACAGAACTGCAGGAGTGTAGGAGGCTGGAGAGGAGGATCAAAAAAAAAACCAAAAGGTAACAAAGAAAGGCCCTGATTAGGAAAGAATGAATGCACATAGTGTAAAGAGGAAGTACACTGGACCAAAATGTGCTCCTAGAAGGCAGCTAGAGGCAGCTAGAGGCAGCACTTAGGTCCTTAAGCCAGTGGCTTATGGATAGTGATTAGGGGAGATGGGGTTTGGTCTTCCTCCCAGAGCCCAAGGGAACCCTAGGAGTGGAGGGGAAAACAGTTGCTGGTGGACACAGGAGCTCAGAATTCAGTGTTACTGAGGGCTGATGAACCCAAGACAGACAAAAAGACATGAGTCCAGGATGCCACTGGAATTAAACCTTATTCAGGGACTACCCAAGAATGGTAAACTTGGGAGTGGGCTGGGTAACCCACTCATTCCTGATAATCTCAGAATGCCATACCTCTTGTTGGGCCATGATTTACTGGCCAAAGCGAAAGCTGAGATCCATTTCTCTAATGGAGGAGCTAAGTTTCTTAGTGAGTATGGCAAACCCATTCACATACTAGTGACAAATAGTTTGACTGATGAGTATAGGCTGCATCACGTAGCCACTGGGCCTGACCCCCAGCTGTTGAGATGGTTTCAGGAGTTCCCATCAACCAAAATAGGGGGACTGGGAGTAGTTTCACTCCCTGCCCCCATTTATGTGGAAGTTAAAACAGGGGCAGACCCAGCCAAGATCTGTCAGTATCCCATGCTCCTAGAGGCTGAGAAGGGTATTACACCACACATCAGGAGGCTACTGGACCTGGGTGTCCTCAGGCCTGTGCAGTTGGCCTGGAACATACCCCTGCTGCCTGTCAAGAAGCTTCATACCAATGATTATAGACTGGTCCAGGACTTGTGGGAGGTCAACAAGAGGGTGGTTGACATACACTTCACAGTGTCTAACTCATACCCTACTCAGCTCAATGTCCTCAGACCAGCAGTGGTACACTACTGTCCTGGACTTAAAAGATCCCCTTTTCAGTCTGTCTCTAGCCTCCGAGGGTCAACCATACTTCGCCTTGAATGGCGATCCAGAGATCGGCAACAGTGACAAGGTGACATGGACCACACTACCACACGAATTCAAAACCTCCATCTTCGATGAAGCTCTGCGTCAGGACTTGGGTGTTGGGAACAACCTTTTTGAGGTGACTTCTGCCATGATACTAGCCATAGCAGGTTTGTACATTCCAGGGTAGGAGCAGGGGGATTAGAAATGGTAAGTAAGAGGAACAGAGATAAGAAAGAATCACAGAGACACAGGATAGTAATGGCAGGGAAATTCAACAAATACTGAATGCTAAATTCAACCTCATTTATTTTGCATATGCTTTTATACCTTAATACAAAAGGGAGGAAGAAGGCAAAAGACCGCTTTAACATGATATAAAGGACAACCAGAACAGCCATTTGTTCTAATACTTGAGACATCAAGTCATTAATTCTTGAGAAAAGTATTTAATGTTTGGGACAGTGAAAACACCCTAGACCAAATATCCTGCAGTTAGCCACTCCCTAGGTCAAACCTCCTATTTCAAAAGAAGAAGAAGAACGCTTATATTGACCTTCTGTCGGGGTAGAGCAAATCTACCTCTACGCATCATCTTAATGTCCAAAACACCAAGTAACCACATCCCAGGCAGGGTGTGTAGCCATACCTGTCAACAATTTTGAGAGAACAAAATAAACTCAAACTCTCCGAGCTTCAGACAAGATGAAATAGGCTCACACTTTTGGATCTCCACATTTGGATGAGTAACAGGCAGAGAACCCAGGTATCAGTTTGTTGCAGTATGTTGTTGATCCACTGATTACAGCTGCAGACCAAGACACTTTCCTGACTGGGACTGAGTGGCTGCTGCAAACCCTGGGAGACCTAGGGTATTGTGCTTCAGCAAAGAAAGTTGAAATCTTCAAGCAGCAGGCAACGTACCTGGGTATATCTAAAAGGAAGGGCTGCAGTACCTCTCGGAAGGAGACAGACTTAAGATCCCAGCACCTACTACCACAGGCAAGTGAGAGAGTCCTTAGGTCCAGCAGGCTTCTGTCACCTGTGGACCCCAGGCTTTGCAGAGCTGGCCAAGCCCTTATATGAGGCCACCAAAGAAGGGCAGGATTTTACCTGGACTAAGGACCACCAGTTGGCCTTTGATAAACTCAAACAAAGCCAGCTCTTGGCCCCAGCACTGGGTCTGCCAGATGTGGCCAGAACATTTTACCTATATATAGATACAAACAAAGGGGTAGGCAAGGGAGTTTTGACCCAAACACCTGGCCCCTGGCAATGGTCCATAACCTACCTGTCAAAGAAGCTGGACTCTGTAGCGGCTGGATGGCCACCCTGCCTCTGCCTAATAGCAGTCATAGCCCAATTGGCCAAAGATGCTGACAAGCTGATTTTGGGACAAATTCTAACCATAACCACCCCATGCACTTGAGGGAATCCTCAAGCAACCCCCAATGCCAGAATGACCCATTGCCAGACTCTATTGCCAACCCCCAGCAGAGTAACTTTCCAGGTGCCCTCAGCTCTGAACACGGCTACTCTATTCTATCCTGACCTGGAAGTGCATTTGGATGACGTTCTGGGATCCTGGCCCAGACACATTGCATTAGTCCAGACTTGTAGGACACCCATTGCCTGATGCAGAAGTTTCCTGGTATACTCATGGCAGCAGCTTTGTGCAGGATGGCAGAAGGTATGCGGGGGTGGCAGTTACAACTGAAGAGATGGGCAGAGCCAATATCAACTGGGACCTCTGCCCAGCGGGCAGAGCTGCCAGCCCTAACTCAAGCACTAGAACTGGGGCAAGGGCAGAAGGTTGGTGTCTAAAACGACAGCTGGTACGCTTGTACCAAAGCGCTTGTGCATGGGTCATGTACAAAGAGAGGGGACTGCTAACCATAAAAGAAAAAAACATCAAAATTAAAGAACAAATACTGGCCCTCCTCAAAGCCCTATGGCTACCCAAGAAACTGGCCACCATCCATTGCCCAGGCCACTAGAGAGTTGATGGACACATCACCCAAGGAAACATCCTGGCAGACAAACCACCCAACAGGTGGCACTTCAGACTAACATAGTCTTTGCACATGCCCTAGTGGACCCAGGGGCACTTAATCTACCTGAGATGCCTGCATACACTGAGGAAGATGTTACCTGGGTTAAGACCCTCCCTATGACCCAGTATCTAAATGGGTGGTGGAGAGCTGCAGTCACTAAAATTATCCTGCCTGACCAGCTGGGAAAGAGACTGTCTAACAAAATCTATCAGTCCTATCATATGGAAACACGGAGGAAGCAGCACTGAGACAGTCAAAAATCAAAATCAAAGATGTACAACAAAAAATTTAAATATTGTCACCAACTGTAAAGCCTGTCGTCTGCTTACCAATGCTGCTGCCAACCATAAAAACCCTGGGTCTCCACTCAGGAAAGAAGCCTGGAGCCTACTGAGAAGTAGACTTCACTGAGATAAAATCTGGCAAGTATGGTTTCAGGTATTTGCTAGTGTTTGTAGATACTTTTTCAGGGTGGACAGAGGCTCTCCCCACCAAATATGAAATGACACAGGTGGTGGTGAAGAAGTTACTTGAAGAAACTGCCAAGGTATGGCTTTACAAGCCTTGATAGGATTAGGCCATGTACCGCCTTTTGTGTCCCAGGTAAGCCAGAGTTTAGCCATCTTCCTGGGGAGTGACTGGAAGTTGCATTGTGCTTATAGACCTTAAGGTTCAGGACAGGTAGAAAGGATGAGTAGAACTCTAAGAGACCCTAACTAAATTGACCTTGGAGATTGGTGCAGACAGGGTGGTTCTCTTTCCCTTTGTCCAGTTAGGGTCAGGAATTCTCTGATCAGATGTGACTGACTATCGAAAACTTTCAAGGGCCTGCCTTTAATTGTCTTCACTCAGGGTTCAAAAAGAGAAGCCACAATAAGCCTAGGAACTAAAGTCTGAAGATTATAGAAACAGAATCTACTCACATATGTTCTTCCTATTCATGTGTTCTTTCTTTATTTTTCTTTCTTTATTCTACTACCTCTACCCTAACGTTTTTGTCTTAATTGTTTGTAATTTCTTTGCTCTAATAATACTCTGTCTCAATTCTAAGTTCAATTCAACACTCTTCCAATTTATTCTTGTTTTTATTACTCTAGATTTTTTCTTCTTTTACTTTTCTATCTTATTTCTTCTCAATCTATGTCTTCTACATTTTTATTTCTATCTCTATATTTTTATTCTATTTCTTCTGCCATTACATTCATATATATATATAGATATATAGATATATATAGATATATAGATATATATCAGCAACTTGTTAGTAATAAAAAACTACAAGGAAAATTCTTAGGGACACAGGAATTCTTTCGAGATATGTAGCAACATAGGCCCAGGTTAGCCCCTCTGAATGTGGGTGACAGTTGTATGACTGGGGCAGAGTCCAGGGCAGTGGCACCAGGATTTGTCATTCTCTCTGGATGAATACCTTGCTCAGTCTGGGTATAGTGGGGGAGGGCCTTGGTCTTTCCTCAGAACAATGTGCTTTACCATCTCTGGGGAGTGGGTACGGGTGGAGGGGATGGGGGGAGGGGAGGGATTGGGAACTGGGACCTGCACCCAGACCTCAGATTCTACCCAGTGCTGCTGGCAATCCATATCATAGCCGACCCTCCAGCAGATCGCAGGCCAAAGCCTTTGTATAAGGAAGGTTCCACCTGATGATAGGCCCTCTGTAATCAGACCCTAATGCTCATCAGCTCCCAGGAATATCTGACTCCCCCCACTGACACTTGGTGGGTCTGATCCATGGGACTGACACACTGTACCCATGCCTTGGTCCTAAACAAGACTGAGGAATTCTGTGTGATGGTACAACTGATCCTAAGATTAATTTACTACATGGAGGACTTATATAGCAAACTGGAAGGGACCTCTTCCAAGGTTAAGAGAGAGCCTGTGACAGCTCTGACCCTGAACATACTGTTTGGAGCTAGCTTAAGGGTAAAGACAAGGGCTGCCTACCTGGTCACCCAGAATCAACACTATTCCCACCTGCACGAAGCCACTGATTTAGATATAGAGAGGTTAGAAAACTTCATCCCCCACCTCCAAGAGTCTTTGATATCTTTAGCAGAAGTTGTGATGTAGACTAGATGAATTCTAGATCTCATTTTTCTCCAACAAGGGGGACTGTGTACAGCATTGGCTGAAGAATGTTGTTTCAATGTTGATCATTCAATAGTTAAAGAGTCCATGGTCAAAGTCAGAGAGGAGCTAGCCAAACACAAAAGAGAATGTAAGAACCAACGCAGTTTCAAGTCCTGGTTTCATTTATCACCTTGGCTCACTACCCTTAAAATCCACCCTGTTGGGTCCACTCCTTAGTCAGATGGGGAATGTGAGGACCTAGGAAAATCCACTCAGCCCCACAGACTCCATTTTGAAAAAGGGCCTCAGTCTTAAGACATCTGGTAACCAGGGGTTGAACTCAGTTCCAGTAAAAAACAAAAAACAAAACAAAACAAAACAAAACAAAAAAATTTAAAAAATTTGGCAGCAAAATTTAAAGAAACCTCCTAGAAACAGCAAATCAAAAGACAGGGAAATACACTTAACAGTCCAGATGTTCTTCAGACTGTGTCTGCAGTTTGTGGCTTTGCACCAACAGCCTGACAAATGATTTTAAAAATTGCCTTGCCCCATACCCCCTGACCCAATCCTGAAATGACAACACATAGAACTCCCTGCTGTTTCGTTTTTTTCCTATAAAAAACGACCCTTCCCTGAATTCAGGGCCACATTCTCTCCATCCACTGTGTTAGAACCTTGGGTTGCAGACCAGGCTCGAGGTTGTCAATAAAGACCTTTGTGTATTTCTATCAGAAACCGGCTCCTTGGTGGTGTCATTGGTGGGGTCTCGAGACACGGGCATAACAAGAGGAACTCACAGAGTCTGAGCTGACAACCAGGAAGCAGGCACTGGACTGACCTAGGCCTTCTACTTATATGTTATAGCTGCATAGTGTGGTCTTCCTGTGGGACTCCTAATAGTGGGGCAGGAGATGTCTCTAAACTCTTTGGCAGCTTTCGGGACCCTTTTCCTCATACTTAGCTGCCTTAACCAGCTTTAATACGAGGGGATGTGCTTAGTCTTACTGCAACTTTGGTAGTGTTTGGTTGTTCTCCATGGGAGGCCTGCCCTTTTCTGAGGAGAAACGAGGAAGAATGAATGAGGAGTGCAGAGGGGATGTGTTAAAGATGGGCTGGAAGAAGAGGGGGGAGGAAAAACTGCAGTCATGCTGTAAAAAATAATAGTAATAATAAAAAGAATAAAACAATTTATTTCTGGTCCAGATTAATATTTTATCACACTTCTCAAAGGGGACAGTTCCTGCTTAGTCATTAACTATTAATGAAATCTCCACTGTATAAGGACAACATACCGGATATTAATGGAAACTATCAAGGGAAAGACATACTGCCAGAGACCCAACAAATATCAAGAGAAAAACAAACTCATGGTGTGTTTATTGTTGCCACTCTTTCATATACATATATACATATATGTTTTAGAAATAAAGCAATTGTGCTGCTTAATGATGGAGTTTCTTCACTGTGGAAAGATCAGAGTGTACTTATACAAACTCAAGTGGTACCAATGACACTAACAGGAATAGTTCAGGTATTCTTCAACTAGGTTATAATTTTATTGGACCATCATTATTTATTTGGTCCAGCAATGACCCAAACATCAGTACAGTGTTTCTTTCTTTTGATATATCTGAACGAGTAGCTCCCAACTGATACAGGAGTCTAGGTATCCTGGGGATTATAGAGTATCTCATATTTTTAAACTTCATTCACTGAGCCCTTTTTGTAGTTCACTTTTAAACTAATGAATATTACTATCAATTTTTATTTTCTGTAACATATTTATAAGTGGTTAATTATTCATTTATATGTTCATCAATGTAAAACCTTTTATAACTTTTAGAAACATTGAATATTGAGGAAAATAGTCAATAATACTAATAATTTATTGAATATCTATATGTCAACACTTTCCAAGGATCTAAAATATTGCCTAAATAATATTTATAAACATCTGTATACAGACAAGTATTTAAAAATAGCCTCTTCAGGGCTATATAAAAAGTTAAGTTTGAGTTTAAGTCAGGAAAGTCTGAGTGGAGTGCTTTTCGCAAGTGTTAGGCTACTGAGCATGTGTTCCTAAGTGAGATGGCATGGTGGGGTCCTGGCTACACAGTATAACAGATGTGGGCTTGGATCTTGTCTTTACCGCATCCTGGAATGTTTCTTTGGGTCAGTTACTTACAGCACTATGCTTCACTCTTCCGACATGTAAGCTGGATTGACACTACCCAGCTAGAGCAAAGTATTGACTCTACTAACTGACTTGAGGAATGCCTTCAACGAAAACCTCATCGGCACATTGTTCCATTGTCTCTCATTGTAGGCATCTTTCACTGGCTTTAAAGACACTGTGGCTATGAACATGTTTAAGAAGATACTGGAGTCAACAAAACCACAGCAGTCAGTTTTCAGTGACTTGGAAATTATATTTCACAGGTTATTCATCTACATAGGATTTACATACATGAGTCTGAGGTTATTGTGTGATCTCAGAGAGACAATTTCAACTTTTGCACACTTATTAACAACTGGCATTGAAACCACAACACTGGCATCCTGATTTTAGGTCCTGCTTTGATGACTAATTTCTTATTTCACTGACCTTGCACAACACACAACTCATAGTGTTTCCACTAGAATGGAGACACGTACTCACACACCCATAAAACACACACTCTGGGGGAGACACACAAGCTAATATAAACACACACACTGGGAAGACACATTCACACACTGATATAAACAAGCACACTGGGGAGACACATTCACACACTGATATAAACACACACACTGGGAGACACACTCACACACTAATATAAACACACACACTGGGAGACACACTCACACACTGATATAAACACACACACTGGGAAGACACATTCACACACTGATATAAACACACACACTGGGAGACACACTCACACACTGATATAAACACACACACTGGGAAGACACATTCACACACTGATATAAACACACACACTGGGAGACACACTCACACACTGATATAAACACACATACTGGGAGACACATTCACACACACTGATATAAACACACACACTGGGAGACACACTCACACACACTGATATAAACACACACACTGGGAAGACACACTCACACACTGATATAAACACACACACTGGGAAGACACACTCACACACTGATATAAACACACACACTGGGAGACACACTCACACACTGATATAAACACACACACTGGGAGACACATTCACACACTAATATAAACACACACACTGGGAGACACTCACACACACTAATATAAACACGCACACTGGGAGACACACTCACACACTGATATAAACACACACACTGGGAGACACACTCACACACTGATATAAACACACACACTGGGAGACACACTCACACACTGATATAAACACACACACTGGGAGACACACTCACACACACTAATATAAACACGCACACTGGGGAGACACTCACACACACTGATATAAACAAGCACACTGGGGAGACACATTCACACACTGATATAAACACACATACTGGGAGACACATTCACACACTAATATAAACACACACACTGGGAGACACTCACACACACTAATATAAACACGCACACTGGGAGACACACTCACACACTGATATAAACACACACACTGGGAGACACACACACACACTGATATAAACAAGCACACTGGGAGACACACTCACACACTGATATAAACACACACACTGGGAGACACACTCACACACTGATATAAACACACACACTGGGAGACACACTCACACACTGATATAAACACACACACTGGGAGACACACTCACACACTGATATAAACACACACACTGGGAGACACACTCACACACTGATATAAACACACACACTGGGAGACACACACACACACACTGATATAAACAAGCACACTGGTGCCTAGTCTCTAAGATTTGTATGAAAATCAAATTCCAGAGAATGGATATGGTTTCCCCAAAAATAAAGAAAAATGCATAATATTGTAGTTAAAGATATACATACACTTATATGTTAGAAAGAGATGAAAAATGTTACTTTTGTGGCCACAGATTCTCTAGTTTTATTGATCATATCTTATTTCGTAGGGAAATTGAGATAGAATCCAAGTATTACAAAGTATTCACATTTGTTAACTATGCAAAATGGAGTGAGACAGGAGTTGTCCTTTATATTTTCTTTACTTTAAAAAGTTTTAAAATATAATAATATAAACTATTACATATACTAAAATTACGTTTGTAATAATAAAACATAAAACTTTAAACACGGCATTTTACAAACATTAAAACAGAAGTCAAAACTATTTGAGGAAAAGGTCATACTTTGAAAAATCTTCCTTAGACTGCATTATGGCGTATATGAAAAGTATTTTAAACCAAAGCCGCCAAAGTTCTAGCTGCATTTCTGTTGCCACTGAAAATATTCTGACGAAAAGCAATTTAGGGCGTTGTTTGCAGTAGAGTTCAGGTTACAATCCATCCTTGAGGCAGGCCTTCCTTGGTCAAGGAAGGGAAAAGAAATGAAGGTTGGGGAAAAAGAGCTGCACTGGGGCTGCCTACTGCTCACACCCACCTAACTTTCTTTACTGACACAGCTCAGTAGCTCCAGCCCAGGAGATGGTATCACCCACATTCACAGTGGCCTCCCACTGGAATTAACAACCCCCCACAGACATGCCCACAGGCCAGTTGATCTGCATAATCCCTGTTCCAAGGTGGTTCTAGGTTCTGTGGCAAATTGACACAAATTTTATTTACCATCAGTAAATAAAACTCCAGTAAATAGCCCCTGGGGCATGATCAGTAAGTAACCTTCACCTGGACACAGTGAAGGTAGGAGGGAACTTGCTGGAAGAAAACAGTGTTGGGTGAAAAGGAAGGGATTAGGAGAGAGTCATGGAGGGTGGCATATGATCAAAATGCATGAAATTGCCAAGGAATAAAAATGTTTAAGATTATTTTACTATATTTTTGTTAATCCCTTGAGTCAAGACTCAGTGGTATGAGAAAGGCCTTATCATAAAATATAAAAGGGGCAATGACTAAATTTCAGTCTCATGCCGGACACTTCCTCCTGACCTTACCATCAGTAAGTAGAACTTAGTACTGTGAGTGAACATGGATCATTACTTCAGTGCTGGATGTATTTTACTAAGGAAAGTGCATCCTGTCAGACCATGGAAGAATTAGGAAGCCCATTTAGTAGAAAATGCATATTTAAATAGAGATCACAGATGTCTTTTTCAGACATCCACTTTTTCAGCACACAACCTCTGATCTCTTGGTAATTCTGGAAGCAACAGCCTCCGCTGTAAACAGAGGTCTGTGGCTTTAAGTGGTTGTTGCCATCCTCCATTCTCTTGAGAGCAGTCAACTCAGTTACAAACATTTGTCTCTGAACTCCATTTGAAGTATCTCGCTCCCAACTTCCGATTCTACACCAAAAAGGAACAAAACTTCAAAAGAGGAGAATGGGAAGCAAGACACTTAATACTAGACTGCCACCGCCTGAATAGCCACGTTATTCTCCCTCTCCAGCTCATGGGACTTACAACAACTTGAGTTCTTGTTTATACTGAGAAGTAAACTTTGTTCTTATCAATTGGATTTATTTTAATTAAAACACAGAATGGAAATCACCAAGGCTTTGCAAGTTGAATCAGTTGTGTAACTGAAATAATTTTCAACCCAGCAATTTTTACAGTCTTAAGTCTGCTATTAGTCTAAAAGAATAAATCACCTAAGGCTTAAGTTCTTTTTCATTTAACTATTAAAACTCTTACAAATTGCTCAAGTGCATAAATTATTTAGGTTGATGCTTATAAAATAGAATTTATGTCTCTATCTCCATTCATCACCAGATGAAGGTTTTATGGTGATATGCAAGATATTCATTAGTATGGCTATAGGATCGGGCCATTTCAGGCTCTCTCTCCTCAGCTGCCCAAGGACCTAGTTGGGGACATCTCTCTGGACCCCTGGGAACTTCTCTAGAGTCAAGGCTCTTGTCAACCCTAAAATGGCTCCCTTAATTAAAATATATACTTCCCAGCTCCCATATCCATCCTTTCATTATCCCAACCATCCCATTCCCCCAAACTCTCCCCATCCTCCCCTTCTCACTAGTCTCTCTCCATCTCCCCTTTACCCCATCCCACCCCACCCCCAGTTCCCAATTTTTGCCCAGCAATCTTGTCTACTTCCAATATCCAGGAGGATAACTATATGTTTCTCTTTGGGTTCACCTTCTATTTTGGCTTCTCTAGGATTGTGAATAATAGGCTCAATATCCTTTATTTATGGCTAAAAACCAATTATGAGTGAGTACATCCCATGTTCATCTGTTTGGGTCTGGGTTACCTCACTCAGGATAGTGTTTTCTATTTCCCTCCATATGCATGCAAAATTCAAGAAGTCATTGTTTTTTTACCGCTGAGTAGTAATCTAATATGTATATATTCCACACTTTCTTCCCACATTGGAGCAATGGACTGAGCTCCCAAGGTCCAAATGAGGAACAGAAGGAGGGAGAACATGCGCAAGGAAGTCAAGACCGAGAGGGGGGCACCCACCCACTGAGACGGTGGGGCTGATCTATTGGAAGCTCACCAAGGCCAGCTGGACTGGGACTGAAAAAGCATGGGATAAAACCAGACTCTCTGAATATGGTGGACAATGAGGGCTGCTGAGAAGCCAAGGACAATGGCACTGGGTTTTGATCCTACTGCATGTACTGGCTTTGTGGGAGCCTAGCCTGTTTGGATGCTCACCTTCCTAGACCTGGATGGAGGGGGGAGGACCTCGGACTTCCTACAGGGCAGGGAACCCTGACTGCTCTTTGACTGGAGAGGGATGGGGAGGGAAGTGGGATGTGGGGAGTGGGAGGAGGGGGAGGGTAAAGGGAGGCAGGGAGGAGGCTGAAATTTTTAATTAAAAAAAAGAGTTTAAAAAAAAAGTAGAATTTATGTAATGTTACAATGTTAAAAAATAAAGGAAAATTTTGCACCGGCTTTAGTATCCTAAACTGTCACTAGGTAACTGTCCACACTCCAGTAAAGAGACTCCTTATAAGTAACCTCATATAATTCAGTGAGACACAATGAAATATGAGGAACTTGTTGGGAAGAAAGTGGCGCTTAATGGGAAGGGAGGAGACAGGAGAGAGTAATGGAGGGATGTATATGATCAAAATACAGTATATAACATGTATGAAACTGACAAGGAATAAAAATGTTTAAGGTTACTTTATTTTTGTTAATCCCTAAGTCAAGACTCAGCATTATGAGAAAGGTCCTTGTAGGGCCCTGGTCTCCCTTATTCCTGTGGTGCATTCGCGGGAACAGTTTATGATCAACTAACTAAGCTTCCTGTGTGTTTCTGTGCTATGCCTGCCCCGCCTGGTGGTTAGCTGAAGGACATTCACTCCTTTGTTAATATAATAATTTCCCACCTGCCTGGGTGGAAATCTGCAGTTAGGTAGATAAGGACTTCCCAAAGGCTGAATAAAGTGGCATTGGCTGTTCTCCTTTCGAATGACCCTGGACTCTCTGTGTGTTCTTTTCAATCTCCAGGCCCTTGCCCGACTCGCGTTCGGTACAGTGGCGCGCGAACTGTACGGTGGGTGTAACACATCGGGTGTTACAGGTCCTAGTGTAAAGAAAAAAGGGAGCAATGACTAAATTTCAGCCTCGTGCCAAACACTGCCCTCTGACCTTTGACGGTCACTCTGGATCACTGTCTGCATCAATAACACAAGGCTTCCAGAAATCTGCTACCTACTTTCCACAACTGCTTTGGGGTCAAATGAACAACACTATTGAGGCTGTTGACCTCTCTCTATAGACTGAAACAAATTAACACAAGGGCCAAGAAGAAACATTTTCGCGTGGGAAAGATTATCGGAGTATTCGCCAATAGCTCTTGTTGCAGATCTTCCTGCCACCCATGTTTTTCTCGTTTTCTCTTACCCTAAGGATAACTCTTAACTAGGTCTCCAGGGGCTGGAACAAGCAATGTGCTCTATAGTTTGTAACATGCTCTTAAGCCATTGTTTTCTGCCTAGTGCTGGTCTACTTAACAATGCACGCATCTTATCTACACTGCTCCAGGACCCAGGGGTTGAGAAGATCCAGCCCACTGGTGAATGCATATGTACCCAATGAACACTAACCCCTGAAACATATGGGGAAATCTCCATTGTATCCATCTTGTACAGAAATTGCACCATAGGAACTCTAATCTTTCCTAGAGTCTTCCTCAAATCTGTACTTGTTTCTGTACCCTTAATTTCCAGAATGATCGCTGGGCTTTTGTTAGCCTTTCCCGTGCTGTGGCAGCTCTATGTGGCTAGGATGAGTATACAAGGTCAAGACAACAGATTGATACAACTTCGCACACTGGCTCTGTTATGCACCCAAGAGAAATATGAAGGACTGAAAAAGCCTGGGCAGTGATTGTGCCAAGGAAGAAATACCGTGAAAGAGAATATTCAGGAATAAAGCTGAAAAAAGAACTCTGACAAACAGGTGTGTTTAAAAAGCAAATGTGGAAAAGGAGTCTGCCTGTCAAGCTGCCTGGGTCTATGGCATTTCTCTTTCTAACCTACGTGCAATGGACTTCAGGCTAACTTTGCAAACCCTCGCAGGCTCTTGTGGCAGATGCCACCAGTGCTGTTTCAGTGAGATGTTTGTGTTAGAAACTGGCACTTACTTTCTCATTTCACGTTCATGAGAACACCAGGAGGCATTTCTATGACATTGCTTGGCTCATGAGGGCACAGAGTCAATGCCTGGAGTTGAACAAGGGGCGGAGACCAGTCTTTCTCCTGGACTCACTGCAGGGCAAGAAATGTTGTTTTCTGAGTAGAAACTTGAGGCTCAATTTGAATTCATTACTGAATCCAAGTTAAAAATGAGCAATTTTAAGTGAAGCCAAGTTCTGGAACCCCATTAAAGCCTGGCTCTTTGGTATATGCTTGCAGTCCCAAAATTGGGGAGGAATAACTGGGAAGACGCTGGAGCTCACTAGCTAGACACCCTAGCTGAATCAGGAATCCCAAGCTGCAGTGAGAGACTCTCTTAGTTTTCTGAAAAGAGAGAGAAAGAAAGGGTAAGATTGCATGAGTGGAGAAGTGGGCAAGACTTTGGGGAGGGGAAACTGTGGTCAGAATGTGTTATATGATTTTTTTCAATTAAAAAATAAACATGAAATACAAACATGGAAAGAAAAATACTAAGGTGGAAGAAACTTGAGAAAGAATGATAGCAGAGGTTGTCTTTCAGCCTCCCCATGAACATAAATATACATGAACACACACACACATGTATACGCATGTGCACACACACACACACACACACAGAGATACAGGCAAACACAGACTCACTCCCTGCAGACACAGAAACAATTAAATGAAAATGATAACCACAGCCAACTCAAATTGCCTCTGGCAGGCTGGAGAGATGGCTCAGTGGGGACAAACAAACACTTGCACACAGGCCTGATAACTTGAGTTCTTCAGAACCCACATAAAGCCAGATGTGGGGCTTGCCTCCATAATCTTGGCATGAACATCATGGCATGCATGTATGCCCGCTCACCCACATACACATCATACACACATATCACACACGTGTACATGCCCATATTGCATATCACACACACATTGCACATACATCACAAAGACACATCAAATACACACTGGATGCATCACAGATACAACACACAAATATCATACACACAACACACTTCACATACATCACACATAGACATATTATGTACACATAACACACACATAGTATACACACAGACATTACACATACACATCACACATATGCACACAAGCACAAGCATAAAATAAATGAATAACTGCAAAGCTGCTGATGACACACGAAGAACGAAGCCTCAGTCTGGAAGCCCTTGGCAATCTTGCCTGCCTGTGCTCATGAGCGTTGGGCTTCACTGGCATATGAGAAGCGACAGCTGCGCACCTGAGGGAATCCTCCTTGAACAGCCCACCACATATGTTTTTGCTAAAATATTTAGTGTTTCTCTATTCTCTACAGAAGAGGATGCATTTGCCAGCTGGCTTAAAATTTATATAAAACAATATTTATAAGAAATCATATGAAACTTAGTTTAATGAAAACAAGGAAACAAAAAATGTGGCAGTGCTGAAACTATTTAAAAACCATTCTTCACAAACTTATCCTGACTTTCACATACATATCCCAACACATGCACACCCTCCGTGCACGCACACACACACACACACACACACACACACACACACTCACATGCACACAATGCATGCACACACATGCACACATTCGCACAATAATTATAAACTAACTAAAAGTTCAAAGAATTAATATCATTAATATCTCCCAAAACAAGTGAGATAGGAGAAGAAGAGAACCCAATAATGGTAAAAGTATTTAATGGATACCTTATTTTATGAGAGAGCATAAAGGTTTCCCTTTGCTTCTGAGAAAGACAGCCCACTTTCAGGACTTGAATTCAACACAATTTGTAAGTCATGAACAAAGCAAGGATAGAAATGAAATGCAAAATATATGTTTATAAAGGAAGATATAAAATTGACCAAATTAGCACATTAATTCTATGGCAAATCTAAAATAATTTTAAATATAACTTGTTAAAATTGAACAGAAACAAGCTGTACACACACAGATATTCATTGTGTGTATTTATTAACTGGCAAAATGTATTAACCTACAAAATATATTTTTACCTTTTTAGTGATTTAATTATTTAATTAAGTGCATATCAGTCTTGCCTGCATGTATGTATGTGTACCATGTATGTGCGTGGTCCTTAGGAATTGGAGCTACATGTGGCTGAAGTCACAGAGTGGGTGCTGGCACTGAACCGGGGTCCTCTGCATAAACAACCAGTCTCTCACTACTAAGCTGTCTCTCCAGACCTCAATTTTTAAATGTTTCAATACATATTTTAGTAGAAAAAACTTCCGTTTATGTTTTGATTTGCTAATTGTGGTTTTCAGTGGTTTGGGGGTCAGCTGCTTATGCTGCAGCAGGCTGCCATGGGGGCACTTCTCACAGCACCGCTTTCTTGGCTCTTGTTATTATACTTCAGTGGGTAACAGGAAGGTCTAGCCTAGCACGTCGATCCTTCAGTGACACGTGGCAGATGTAAAGACCCCTTGGGGTTTTGTGGGTTGATTTTCTGTAGCACTCACCGTACTGAGACACTTGGTAAATATCTCAAGGCTTCCACTGCCTGTCTGCCTGGATCCACGGCCCATACCACTCTCTTCTGTTTCCTGTGCTCTGGCCAGAAGCTCTCAGTGTCTTCGGTGTTTCCACCAGGTCAAAAGTGAGGCCCCCATACCTAGCACATTTTGGCCATCATTTCTGTTTGAAGTTTAAGTTTACTGCATTTGTCTGTGATTTCCAATCTTGAAGTTCTGGGTTTGGGTAAGTAGTTGTACAGAGAATTTTCATGTAAAACATTATTTATTACCAGTCATAGGCTTTTGTTTGTTTGTTTCTAAAGAAAAGCAGACTTAGCTGCAGGGCAAGATGGTGATAGACTCCAGGTCTCCTCTATTCTCTCTAGCAGGTATCTATTCTCTCTGACAGAAAGCAGGAAACAATAGAGCAGCCTGCGCTACATGCATAATTAAAGCAGACATGCTCGGTCTTCATTTTCATTGCTAATTTCGATTGCAGAAGAACTGTGCTTTTCTTTTGTATGATCTCTGATCTTCTCTGAGATGTGCCCTATTTTTCTCCTCACCCACCATGACTGCTCAGAAAGCCAGAAAATGGTGGTAACAACAGCAAGAACTCTGTCAGCATATTGGTTGGCCAGCAAATGAAACTACTCAGAAAAGAAATCCCAGGTCTACATGGTGCAAGCTGTTTCCATCCACCCCAACTGGCTGACTCTATCTTTCACTTGTGGGGTGTTCTGTGACAGAAGTCAGTTACGTTGCATATGTTAAATATAATAAACAATTCACAAATACCTTTCTTTGTCAATCAGGCATTTGAGAATATACCAGCATTAAAACAAAATAGAACAGAACATACAGAAACAGTTCACATTGTGATACCGCAAGCCAGGTGGCACATCTGCAGGGCAGAGGCTCCTATCCTGTCAGTTACGTTTCTAAAGTCAGTGAGCTGGATCAAAAGGGGCATCCTTTCCCCAAGCACGCTTTTCCAGATGCAGTCTGCTCTGTACCCTCTCACCAAACGATGTTTCCAAGAGAGAACCAGTGACTACCTGTGATTTTTATTATTCACTTGATATTTGTATTGACTTGATTTGGAACCATTTGAAATACACACTTCTGGACATATCTGAGAAGGTGTTTCCAGAGTAGCCAGAGAAGCATCCTGAATGTGGGTGGCAGGATTTTATGGGACAGGGTACCAGATTCATCTCTGCTTTTCTTCACTGTGAACACAGTGTGACCAGGTCCTCACCATGCCTACTGCACCAAAACAGACTACCTTCCCTCTCAAATCATTAACCAAAACAAAGTGCTCTGAACAGTTTTATGTCATCCTGACACAAGCCAAAGTCTTTGGGAAGAGGGAGCCTTAGTTGAGAAAGATCAGATGGTAGGCAAGTCTCTAGGGAATTTAATTAATTAGTGATTGGTGGAGAAGGTCCAGGCTATTGTGGGTGGTACCATCCCTGGACTGGTGGTCCTGGGTTCTATAAATAGGCAGCTAAGAAAGCCATGAGGAGAAAGCCAGTAGGCTGCACCCTTTCATGGCCTCTGCATCAGCTCCTGCCTCCAGGTTCCTGCCTTGCATGAGTTCCTGTCCTGACTTCCTTTAATGATGAACAGTGACATGGAAGCATAAACCACATAAGCCCTTTCCTCCCCAAATTGGTTTATAATGGTGGTTCAGTGCAGCATGAACCCCAGACGCAAACTTTTTCTTTCTTGTTAGGGATTTTATCATAGCAACAAGACAAGTAGTTAATATCTCATTCTTTCCCCTCAGAGCTTCCAGCAGCCTGAACATCCCAAACCAAACTAGACAGGAGAGGAAGATTCCTGCTCCCTCTGCTGGAGCAAAGTCTCCCCGATAGTTGACTCATGAAAGATCCCAGAGGCCACAGTCTCAAGCCTCCTGTATCATTACATTACCCTGCACAGAAGCTTGGAGAGAATGACACAAACACAGCATCCATGCTTTTTGCTACCCAAGCACCCCTGAGCAGTGGATGGCTTGGTGGAAACCAACCTCAGCCTCCCTCTATTTGCCGGAGAACTCCAGTGAGAAAGTGCAGGTTGGAAGGTCCATCAGCACCCTTGTGTTTGTGGCTCCTGCCAAGCTGCTCTTGAACCTGACACTATTTCCAGCCATTTAAACACCTCTCCAGGGGATGCCATCACTCTCTTGGCACACCCTGAAGGGTCTGATCACCCACTGCTGGAGATTCACTGCAGTGGCTCTGCTGCTCTCTCAGCACGGGAAGCTGAGGTGCACCGCCTGACCCAGAGAGCAACAGGCATCTCCTCAATTACCCACAAGGCTGTGGTCATGTGTGAGGCTGGATCATCAGAGGCAAGAGGCCTGGTGTCAGACAGGGCTAAGGAGGCAGACCTGGAGTGCGGTTTGCGGAATCACTGGGCATTAATTCTGCCCCCCTGAGAGTGAGCACACAAGTAGGAACCACAGAAATGGATGTGGGGATGGATGCCTGCCATCCCGGCACTTGCCACTGGCTTTCCGAGGACCGGGATTGTACAGGAGAGTAGATCCCAAGCCATTCCAGACTATATAGCAAGACTATATCTCAAAATTAACAAACAAAAACAAGCAAGCAAACGAGCAAATAAAACCAAAGTAGGTAGGGGGAGAAAATAAAGAAGTAGGAAGTTCAGAGCCTTAGGAGCAGATAAAACTCATCCTGGCCCTAGTTGAGGACTGCACGGGTAAGGCCTGACCGGTTAAGATGTTGGGGAAGGGACCAGAGTCTGACCCACCGCTGGAGAGATAATAATGTCACGTGCAAGAGATATCCCAGGGGTTGGAATTCCAGATGAATCTACACACACCAAGTGGAAGCAGGGAACCAGAGTCAAACATAAGGGGCAGAACACAGGAGAAGAGGGGGAAAGCGTGCATCTCCGCAGAGAAACCCTGAATGAATCAGGAATCTATGCACAGAGCACCCTCGGTGAGCGCTGACTGGGAAGGTGGGAGCCATGATGATCCTCAGCCAACCTGCACTGAGCCTACGCTCCCCAAAGCTTGAGGCAGCGCCCACTGCCTACCTGCTGGACTCTCACAGGTGCTAACCAACCTGGGCGAACGTTCCTTTTGTGCCTGGTACTGTGCTAAATATATCACATCCATTTTTTCTACTTTTTACTAATTTCCAAATAATGGGGAAATCTACATATTTCTTGTCTCAGCTTAAAAACTGCTTTCTTGAATACTCCTCTGGGGGCTTGGTTTCTCTGTCACCCTGTATGGGTATACAGTGTCCACTCTGGCCCCTCCCTGTGGCCCCACGTGTTCCAGCACACAAGCTCTCCAGTAAACATTTCTGTACCCTTGAATGCAGGGCGTGGGGAAGGGCAGAGACTTGGGGGGAAGGAGTGTGTCTGGGAGCAAAAGCCCTGGGGGGAGGAAGGGGAAGATAAGAGCTACGCCCTCTGGGAATATGGCCAATGCAGACTAGTACTGCTAAAAGCCAAAATGACAAAATGACACTGTCATCACACAAATGAGGCTTTCTTAAACAGCCTATAATGCTGACTAGAGTTTTATTATAATCTGGCAATCACAGGGGTGAGTTATGTATTGTGTTCCTCTGCTGGGTTTCTGAGAAACTGATAAGATAAACATATGTGCATATGAAAGTCATTCTCTTTGTGCCTTTTTCCATAATCCACATATTATAAAGCTAGAGAATGTCAATAAATCCAGGAGAAAAACAAGTTTCCCTTTAGAGTAAAAGAGGTTAGTTGCTAAATAGATGTTTTAAATATTAGGATTCTCAGACTCTAATGTGAGGTTATTCACTAGCCGCCACTCCCGCTTCTTTCCCTGTCTCTGTGCGTGTGCGTGTGCGTGCGCGTGTGAGTGTGTGTGTGTGTGTGTGTGCGTGTGCGTGTGAGTGTGTGTGTGTGTGTTGGTGGATCACTTGCCATACTAATGACAAACATACCTAGCTTTGGCTCTGGAGGAGCCAAAGGACGCCATCCCTTCCATCTGGAGTAAACCACCAGAGCTGCTACTGCTTTCTAGCAAAAGCAGGAACAAGCAGCATCCAGCCAGTTCTATAGCACACCAAATCCTCCCTGCTAACCCTTGCTGGATAAACACTCGGAAAACAGTTGTAGAGACGGAGGAAATACAAACAGGATCTTGTAAGCAAGATTCCAACAAATCACTCTGCTACTCGCTTGTCAGATTTTCCCTGCAGTGCAAGCTTTTGCATTTTCCCCTGACTGTCTAACATGAATGAATGGCACTAGACCACTAGAGGAGGGTGTGCTTGAATTATGATCGTGGGCAAAGGGTTGAGCATGGATATTGACGGCACCTGCTCTTAGCTTTACAAAGAGGATTCACACTCTCATTTCAGGGGGAGAAGACTGAAGTTCTCAAGGTCACAGAGTCTGTCTAAACTTGGAGACTAGAGATTTTTTTTTCTTCATCTTTTCCACTTATTTTTTTTTTCTGTAATGCTGGAAGGCAAGCCCAGGGCCTTACCCATGCTAAGCAAGTATTCTGTCAAGTAGTTACATCCCCAGATATGTTTTCTCGGTGTGAATGTGGTTTGTACTCACACCAGGCTAACGGCTATCCTCTTCTATATTCCCACCACTAATGGTCACTTTACAGACTTTTCCCACCAGCCCCGGATTCTTCTACAGCTGATCCTCTTCATTTTCAGAAAGGCCATATTAAGTCTCTCTCAAACCTTGGGCAGAGGAAAAACCATTCTCACCTCTGGGTACCCGACAGAGCTATTCCAGGTCGATAGAACCCGTTTCCTCATATCGGCGTACCTGACAGAGCTATTCCCAGTCAACAGAACTCATTTTCTCACATCTAGGTATCTGTCAGAGCTATTCCTGGTCAATTGATCCCGTTTTCTCATATTGGGGTACCCGACAGAGTTATTCCTGACAAGAGAACCCATTTCCTCACCTGTTTCTTTTTACTTCATCTGAACTAAAGGCTCAACTTTTATACTCTGAGACTCAGGCCATGCAGGCAAGGCTGCGTATTGCACCTACTGCTCTGTCTGCCCTACCCACTCCCTCCCTCACCCCCACCCCACCCTGGCCATATGCACACAGTGGGACAGTGACTGAGGGCACCTACTGCAATCAGTGCAGGGCATTGTTGGAGGCTGCTTGTAGAAATCTTTCTCTACTCACGTCTTCCTCAGATGGTTTTCCCAAGTAAAGGAGATGTCAGTGCTAGGAGCTGTGCCGTTGGATAACAAAGTGTTCTCACTATGGAGTATGCTATGATTGTCTGGGTGCTTTTCTGAAAGTTTGCATCCTTGAGTTTAGAAAGCCTTAAAATTTTAGCTTTAAAGACTCCCTTTCAGGGTTTAGTTAAAGATGTCACGAAAAGCTAAAGGGAGGCTAAAGATCTGAGAGTAAAGACAGACGTCTACACACAAAAGATTCCGTCTATCCGTAATTCTTTATTCTTCTCCGTCAATCGATCATTTCTCATTGTTCTTAGTTCTTTATCATTCTACACATTACAAATGTTTCCAGTCATATATCCTTAAAACCAGCAATTGTTCCAGGACAGGAACCAAAAAGCTATGGAGAAATTCTGTCTCGAAAAAAAAAACAAAAACAAAAACAAACAAACCAGCAATTCCAGAGCCCTTGTAGGTTCAGGGCCAGAATTCTTTTGCCCTATAAAAATTCAGATAAAAGTTCTCTCTCTCTCTCTCTCTCTCTCTCTCTCTCTCTCTCTCTCTCTCTCACACACACACACACACACACACACACACACACACACACACACACAGATCCATGGGAGTGGCTAGTGCATGTCCCGTGAACTCCTTAATGGAGATAATTAGTTAAGAAAGGAGTTAAAGCATCAGGGGATTCTTAGGGAAGGCTAATGTGCTACACTGCATTTTTAGGTGGTTAGTAAGAGCTAAACAGTTTATTTTCAGTAAAATTATGAAGAGGGTACAGATTGTTTAAATCAGCACACCACTTCTTTTCTCCCAGTTTACATAGAAGATTACCAGGTAACTAGGCAACCTATGTAAACAGTCTAGAAGAAGCTGATGGCTCTTGATCAGGTAGCACATATTCCACAGGTTGCAGTTTCTATAGGCTCAGGTCTGGAGTTAGACTAAGCAAAAAAAGACCCAGGCCTCTAAGTTATCAGCCCAGAGATTGCTGTTATCAGCCATTCTGATTGTGGGTGTTGTGGAAGCAGCAACTATGACCTTGGAGATCTGTGAATGTCTTCAATGGGATGTACTTTGCCAGTACGCTAAACTGACCAAATGCCTATTGATAAAGATAATTGCAGGAAGGCAGATCTCTGCCTTACCTAATTGAGAAGAACAAAGGCCTGGCAGTGGGGAAAACTGTTTTCATAAAACAGTTCCAACTGTGGGAATTAATACCCAAATATATAAAAGAAAAGGAAGCTAGCTACAGTGAAAATCTATAGCAAAGGACAGCCAGTTATTCACAAAGCAATAACACCAAAAAGCCTTATCTTTCGGTTTAACCTTTACCAGATCCCTTGATTCTGATAAGTCGCTCATGAAAAGATGGCTGAGCACTTACTGTATAAAGATGCGGCTTGTAGTAATTGAGCTGTATCTATAGCTCAGTGAATCAGAATCTCTGAGGCACAGGCCTGAGCATGAAGGATGAACAAGACTGGGCAATGTGCCACTCCGTGGAAGTTGAATAATTGCCCTAAATGGAATAGCTTGGCACGGTCAATCCAGAGCGGTAGAGGACCTTGTTCTTTGAGGTGCTGCAGCCAGGAAGGGGCCTTCAGTCTCATGACAGAGTCACAAGAGAGACATCAGTGCTGGAGGCTGCTAAAGCTTTTTCACTTTCTCAATAAGTACTGTTGAGTATTACAGGGCATTGCTTATCCATCGCTGCCGTTGGTTTGTTTAGGTGACTTGGAGGGATGTGTGTATTTTTTACTAATACGACTTTGGCATTTATGAACTTTTCTGTAGGTTTGAACGCACATTTGTTTTTAGGATATGAAGAACTGGAAGCGGTGAGAAAATGTAACAAGTCTCGAATATAAGAGATTGATTAAATATGAGCCTTTTATGAAAAATGTACTCAGAGTGCTCAGTGGATAAACCAATAATGCAAATTCAGGCATGAGAAAGTGTTTATGTGTAGAACTTGAACTTCAGCGATGTTTGTTCCTAGGGCTGAGAAATGGTCTTGCAGAGGACCCAGGTTCTGTTCCCAGAGCTCATCTTCCAGCTCACAAGCCTTGCAGCTCTAGTTTTGGGGGATCTGGTACCCTCATCTGGAATCTGCAGACATTCGCCATGTGCACGCAGGGTGCAAATAAAAACACACATACACATAAAATAAAAGAAGAATTTTAAAATATATATTCTTTCCCACCAAAAAAAAAAGCACAAAATAATTTATTGGTTAAAGGAATGTTGCTTCAAGCTGTGGACAATTAACATTTTAATACAAAGTGAAACTCCAGGGCACCACTTGAATGGTAACTAAATGAGGCTTTCTTGGTGACTGACAGATTACCAGGATCGCAGAGGCTCAGTTGAGAAGCCCGTGGTGCTCTGGGGAGCCGGCTTCATAGCTTTGGGAATGACATTTGATTGCCCTGTAGCAAAATCATTTCAACTTGCAAACCAAGAAAACATGGCTAGTTTTTCTCCAAGGCAGTTTAATCTTTTTAATTCAAATTTCTGTGAATGTGCATTGTTCACTATTTAGGTAAATAAAAGATTGTGGAAATTTTATAGCTTGTTCAATATATGGAACCACTTTTCCTTCTGGGTTATTTTTAAATGAAACTGATACTTAGATTTTGGTTTTTCCTTTCTTTTTCTCAATGACCACCTTTTTCTTTTTCTACCTTTTTCTTTTTCTTCTTTTTTGTTTTTTATTCATTTTAAAAAAAATTTTGGAACATGGTCTCATGTTGCCTAGGGTGGCCTTGAATTCACAATGTAGCCAAAGTGGGCTTGAGCTAACCCTTCTTCTCCCACCTACTGGGTGCTGTTATTACAGGCATGTGCTGTCATGACTGCTATTTATGTTTCCAATTTTGTGTTCATAAAACCTCAGTCAAGATAGTAAGCTCTCATAAACTTTGACCAAAATGTGTAAAAGTAACAGATACAGTCAGGCAAACATGACATGAAAAGAAGAAACAAGGAATTTTATCTTAAAATAAATCCAAATTTTGAGAATTTTGAGAGAGGTTAGGAGATGAGCGATGTGGAACCAAGCAACTAAGTAAAGCCAGGTTTCCTGGGAGCCAGGAAGGTGCTGCCACTCAGCGTCCTCCCTTTTCCTTTCTTCTCTTCTCTTCTCTTCTCTTCTCTTCTCTTCTCTTCTCTTCTCTTCTCTTCTCTCTTCTCCTCTCCTCTCCTCTTCTCTTTTCTTCTTTTTTTTTAAGATTTTGTTTTTATTAGGTTTTTAAAATTACTCCATAGAATAATGCTTCACTGTGGCATTCCCTCCTTTGTTTCCTTCACCTTCTGCTGCCTCTGCTGCCCCATTTCTGCAGGTTCCCGCTTCCTCGGGAGCCTCTGTTCTGCCTCTATGCTATCAGATTCTTGTTTTTATTCCACCACTCCCCTCTTGTAGACCTCCTTTCCTCTCTCATGGTCCTCTTTCTAGTCTCATGACCTATTGCCTATATTCACATTTACACATACATAAAAATTAAGACTCTAAGATCTGCATATGACAAAACATATCAGTCTTC
The DNA here is from genome assembly GCF_037038515.1 of Microtus pennsylvanicus. Taxonomy (NCBI): domain Eukaryota; kingdom Metazoa; phylum Chordata; class Mammalia; order Rodentia; family Cricetidae; genus Microtus; species Microtus pennsylvanicus. The sequence continues at coordinate 71,709,850 of NC_134584.1, forward strand.
TTAAGTTTCTTAATTGTTTAACATTGTCATTTCCAGTTCCATCCAAAATATCTAGAACATATACAAGAATTTCAAGAGTTAAACACCCCCCCGCCCCAGAATTCTTTCAGTTAATAAGTGGGCTAATTACCTGAACAGGCTAGTCTTCAAAGAAACACAAATAGCCAGCAAATATTTTTAAACATGTTCAGCATCTTCATCCATTAGGGAAGTACAAATTAAAATCACTTTGAGAGTCTAAATCTCTTTCCTAGTCAGAATAACTAACCCCAAGAAAGCAAACAGTAAATGCTCGTGAGGGTGTGGCCAAAGAGGAAGAATCATTCACTACTTGTGGGACTGTAAATTGATGGACCCACTATGGAAATCAGTGTGGAGGATTCTGAAAAATCTAATGATAGATAAGACCTTATGACTCAGCTATTACCACACTTAGGGCACTGCTCCTAAATCCAGGTCTTACAGCATGCTGGGTACATGATCCTAAACCCATGTCCTGTACCACAAAGAGGGATCTCATAATCCTGTTGATTGTCTCAATAGTCATAAGAGTTAAGAAATAGAATTGGCCTGGATTTCCATCATCAGACAAATGGATGATGAAAATGTGGTGTGTATAAACAGTAGGATTTTGTTCAACTGTAAGGAACACACTATTTCTAAGCTAGAGAAATTATTTCCAGAAAACAATAAGCCAAGGAATCAAGTCCATCTCCATATTACAAAGTACTTGCACACCAAGTACAAAGAACTTCCCAAAGTAACCAAGAAAACCCATCCAATGATTATGTGCTGATTGAGATGCTTTTCATTTCTTTTTGTTTATAATGATTGCTTGGTTCAAGGCCAAATATGCAATTTTCCCAATAGAGCTGTCTCCATTGTCTACAGCTTGAACTTACTTAGTTGTGCTTGGTCAAACATTTTTCAGGAAATTTTTCTGTTTTCCCCACCTTTGGAACACTTCAAACAATAATGCTCTTACTATACTCTCTGAAACCTGCACATCTCCTAGCTCAAGACCCTCGTCACCACCCTCATTTTGGAAAGTATACTGTCGTGCCAAACCATTCCTGATTCTGAGACCTCAGGTCTTGAGTTCTCTAGTGAGATGTCTGTGAGCAGGGAGGGCTTCCACTCTTAGATTTGGAAGCAAATGTGTTCTGCCCCTCACTGAAAATGAGTTTTAATGTCATTCTTCACATTTGTTGTTGGTAGGACCTGTCCAAAGCTTTCCCTTTTAATCTGCAGTCTCTGTGCCATGCAGATAAAATGGCATAGCTGTAAAATGGCTCTGGGCGATTGGTTCCATTCTCCCATACTCTGAAATGATCGGGAGTACAGAAGCAAATACAGACAACAGGAGGATTTTCCCTCAAAGCAAAAAAACTCTCTCAAACTTACCTGGGAACTTCAACTTTTAACACTGTTGAAAACAATTTCCATATCACCAGACAATGGTCACTGAGAAGAACTGGTACCTTCGCTGGTTCCTAGCACATTTGCACTAACTACATCTTACATGACTTCCCATAAAACTTCAGCCGATCTCTGACTATGATGCTCTGTCACTAAGAGTGAAAAATGTAAGTCCTCAAAATAGATATACTAACGCAATTTATTTCCTTTTCATCTCTACATTATTTTCTAGCCCTCAGTTCAAATTAATGAGATGAAGTCAGTTGAGCTAGAAGCAGCACAGAATGTAGGGAAGCATCTTGGTTCTGAATCCCGACTACCCAGATTTAGTTCTGGTCATCCTGCAATGCTTTATATAATGTTAGGTACATGTGACTTGATTTTCATACACTTCACCTTTCCTCTCTGTGAAAAGGGAGCAAAATGATAGCAGTGCCCAAGATTATAAGGTTGTTATGAAAATAAACTGGACAATCAGTAAATATCTGCTATCATCATCATCATCATCACCTTCAGGAAAAACACTGGTAAATCAAAGGATTTCAAGCATGGTTGTTATATTTAGTTCTCTGTAAATTACATGAATAAAAATTATTAATGCCACTCCACTGTTGTCCTGACCACACAAAGAGACACCAATGTGTAATTTGTATGTCGCTATTAAATTAAGATGGGATTACAGCTCAGCAGGGCAACTCCTGGGCTATGTAAAATGGGCATTCCATACTAAGCTTGGCACTTGCAACAAACATGTCTGTAGACGCTTCTCTTAGGATCAAAGTGCTTCACTAACCTTAATGTTCACTAGATCACTAATCGATATTTGTTAAGCACCTACAGTCAATATGAAATCTAGCATTGAGAAAAATAAATTTTAAAAATATAAGAACTTCACTGATATCCACTATCACAAACAAGTGAAAACTCCTTTCTGTATTCTTCCACTCCAAGATTTTATTCATCAGTTCACATACTACCCAGTGCACAAAAGCAGCAAAACCAAGATCCTCATGGCATTTGCTTTCCTTTAGCTCCTAGCTCAATAGCATTTTAAAAGCAATGCGCAAATGTATACTTGGTCAAAAAGCAGTACTAGGATTTATTCATATGAAAGTATTGTGATCAATTTCATTCATCTCCTGAAGCTACCAAGTTCAGGTCAGTTTATGAAGATAGCTCATGTATTTTATTAGCCTACAATTTTATGTAAAGAAATGGTGATTATGTTTTAAATTCTTAGGAATGTGAAACGACCTTTAGAGAAAATTCTTAAGGAGCTTCTTTCTATTCTTGAGACTTTTAAAGCTAAATTTTCTTTTGAAATCTATTGTATATGGTACAATAGTGACACTAACCTTTATGATTATGAAAAGCCATATTTTCCTCTTGCCACTAGCCTTAAGAAGAACAGAGATCTATAAATTATCTGCATCAATTCTAACAGAAATTGCTGGCAGTTTATAGGTATTTTTTATACGTTTTGTTTGTCTCCGTTTTAAAGACAAGACTTTGGAGAAAGTCTCTTTTTGTAAGCATTTGCAATGAATGCAGCAAACAGCCTGCTGCGTCACCCACCATTTTCAAAGCTAAAACATGCATTCATATCGGTTAAGTATGTTTACTTTCATGGGTTAAATATCAGAATGCTTGTACTGTGGCATCACTAAGGAATTATGAGTCATGCTGACCACCCCACAGACAGACCTATCTCCTAAGACCTCAGCCCATGAAGCCTGTCCATAGAGAGGCTGCTGTGTTTTTCCGGTTGACGTAAGAGGACTGCAAGTTCAAGACCATCCTGGACTCCAATGTGAGACTGTAGCTCTAAAGCAACAATGCACAGTAAAAGGCAGTGGTGCAGCAGGACTGTGTGCTGCGGAAACAGCCTGTGTTTCCCTTGGCTTCTTGCTTATCGAGCAGGCAGACAGACACAGGTTTACATCTTTCCTCAGAAACTTAACGGGATGACTCTAGGTGCTTTCTTAACTGTCACGAACAGCAATCCCTTCCTGAAATGAGATCTGAGATGCTAAAATTCCATCCAAGCACAGCACTAGATATCTCATTCTGTGATGATGACATGTGACAATACATAAGCAGATCTGTTTGGTCTTCACTAGAATTTTCAGGGCAAAATGGAGGAAATTATTACTCATTTTCCCAGCAGCTATGATGCCTTTGTCACCCGACGGATTCATTAGAGACAGTCGGATCTAATGTGTTATTTATAAGGACATAATTTTCAGGAATCAGAATGATCATGCTGTAAAATTTTTCCTATGCTTTGTTCTTTATTAAGAACTTCTCCAGGTCTTGTTAAGAGAAAAGAATAAGAGACAGAGAATAGGCACTGCATCCAATGAAGGAACTTCCAGAGGAGACAAAGCCTGTGTGGATTTCAGGCTGAAAACTCTTGAGTGCCACTCAGTAAGCACATATATTATTGAGAAGGAGTTTCCTTGTGCTGTTTGAAATTTAAAAATCCACTCAAACTTAAAATTAGGGAATTTGGGGTGGGGGTGAAATTTGTAAAACATTTTATATAATTTGGACATTAACAAGAAAAAAAATTTACAAATGGGAAAGAAATAAGACCCTCATTCTTAAAAAGAAATATATTTAGTCATATATATATATATACACATATATATATGTATATATCTTTGATTTCTCAAACTTTTCTACTTCATAAAACAGTGAAACAAGCCCTCAGAAATGCATCTAACATGGTACTGTCAATAAAACGCAACACTAAGTGTGATTTTACTGCATCTTTGCAAAAATCCCATGAACTAGTTATTTAGGTCTGAAAATTCTATGCAAATGAACTAATAGTTTATTGCAGAGATGTGTTTCCTGGTGCCCAAAGCTGTTCTTTAAGTCTCATCTTAGCTGTCATATCCTTTCGCCCATTTCTTCATCTAAGCAGTTGTGAGGGCTGAGATGGGAAACCCTCAAACCTTATTTGAGTGTGCTGTTCACACCACTCGTTCACCTCTCTGCAGAGGAATGCAAGAATGGGTCCATAGAAAGGAGACAAGATACCTCGGTGGCCACACCAGGCAATGACATAAATTGTTCAGCACTGCTGGAAAGAGTTTCAGCACTACTGAAAACTCTAAATTTGATAACATTGCATCAGCTTGAGTTCCCATCGAGACTAAGAGTTTGTTTGGCCACTGTAATCCACAATGAGAATTCAGAAGCAATGCAAAGTACAGTAGACATGTTTTTGTTTCATTATGCTGTTTTTTGTTATACCCCTTTACTTGAACTTCCAGCCGCAGAATGTTTGAAAAATCAGAATATCTCCTTGTCCAGATTTTTAAAAAAGAATATTATGTATATTCTAGCACCAAAATACTCTTTGAGGACATGTGGCTTTTTTTTAAAAAAAAATTAAGATCCCAAATACTCTCTCAGTGGTTTTGTTTTCTAATAGAGCTTTTGTTCTTGAACACGAAGCACTGCTTTCGGTATGACTGAAAGTTAAAATAAATGTAATTTCTCCTCTAAAGAAAAGGAGAAGTACTTTCCTTCCATCGGTTCATTAACCCTTGGACCTTTGCAAAAACATGAATTATTGAATATATTTCTAGTGAAAAGTAATTTCCCTGTTTTAGCTAGAATCTAGCAGTTTTAACAGTTGATAGAAATTTGAACAGAAATGAAGCATTTCTAAGCATCACAGTGAGTCAATTAGGAATAAAGTATTTATAAGAACAGCTGTCATTAGTGCATTAAAAACTCAGTTCATTCACATCTTACACATTTGCAGCTAGAGATCTTCAAATGAATTAAAGGTTCAAATATGAGCATCTGAAGTTACATGAGACGAGACACCTGCCCTTAAATTCTGCAGTTGATGTCATTTCTTTAATCAATGCAAAGAATTATTATATTTAATCCCAACCTCTCAGCTTAAAAAAACTTACAAACAAACCTCCCAGTCATTTTCTCCGCAGACTCCTCAATGCACACAACCCGTACGATGACTGCCTCACAGTTACTGAGAAAGCAGTCGGTGCTAAAGAGGCTCACACACATTTTAAAACAAACAGTTCAACCCAAAGTTCCTACACTCACAGTCCCTCCCTCAAGCATCTGTCCACACAGGGCAGGGCAGAAGGCTGTGGCTGCCATCTCACCTCATCTTTTCAGTCACTTCAGTATAGAACCACAATCATTTACGATAGAATAAAATCTTCATTTTATTTGAATTTCAGTTTTTATGCAATTTTCATAGAAACCATAAGATAACAAAATGGAAAAAAAGACTCTAAACCTGAGACCCTGAAATAATTCATTCTTAAAAATAATCTAAAGCCATATAAAGCTAGCACAATGTTAGCATTTCCAGGGCACTTCCTTTTTCATTACCAACCACCACAGGACACTGTTCCCTTAAACTGAGTCTTTCATAAGTGGGATATATGCTAAGTTCAAAACACTCCTGTTAGATCCCCAAAATGCCCGTGAGAAGGCATTTTCTGAGACACAGTATTTTGAAAGTGCCACACTCCCTTACTGCTACCACACACAGTGAGAGCCCGACATCCACTTACCTTGTGGCAAACAAACGGTAAAGTGCAGACACTTCTCAGCCTGTAGCTGTCTAACATAGTGCTTGAGGAGCGAGCAAAGCATCTTTCACCCTGTGAAGAGCTGCATCTCCAGGCTTGGCTTCCTTCACGGAACACCAGCGAGAGTGTCTGCTCACCTCTAGGGGAGAGCAACAGCCTCTTTGCACCAAGCACTTGCTGCTCTGAACTGCAGCGACTTAGAATGAAAGCAAGAGGAAGCAGTGATGTTTAAATACCATCCTCTTGCTTCAGATTCACAGGATGTGACTCAACACTCAAACCAGGCAGGGTAGAGTTTCCCTTTGCAAACTGTTAGTGCAACTTACATAACAAACATCATCTCTAGGCTCCTAAAATTCTTCCAAGCTAAATATATTTTTAATTTACTTACTTAGTCACATGATTTTAGTAATCAATCTTTTCCCCATGACAAAATCCACAAGAAGAGATTCACATCACTGTCCAAAGAATCACTGTTCACATTGCTCTCTGCAGCGAACCGACTTAATATTATTAAAGAGATGTGAGCTTGACAGCATCGCCCAGAGAGGCTGTATGTGTGTGTATGTGCATGTGTGTGTGCGTGTATGTGCATGTACAAGCGTGTGTGTATATGTACGTGTGTATGTTTACTCTTGGTAATCACATATATGTGTGTATGTGTGCATGTGTGTGTACGTGCGTGTGTGTGCAAGTACATGCAGATGTGTGCATGTTCATGTGTGTGCATGTGTGTGCATGCATGCATATGTGTGTGCATGTGTATTTATTCTTAGCAAATATGTGTGTGCTTTTATTCTTAGTAATCATATTTTAAATATATAAATAATTTATAAATATATATAAATAAAAAATAATTTAAATTAATATTAATTATATTAAAATAATTAATATATTTAAAAGGAACACTAAAGACACTAACACCATCTGCAGAATAAAACTGTATTTTACCAGGCAATCAGTGGCAATTCTACATAACACAATAGACTTTCCTTCACTAAATGTAGAATGAAATAAACCTTCACAATTTGATGGTGTTGTTTCCTAGAGGTTCTATACCATCATCACCTTGTGAAGCAAACTCTGCCGCTCTGTCTGTCTCCTCAACTCTGAGTATATCTAGGTTATAAATATTTCTAAGGCATGTTACTAATGACATGACTCCCCTAGTAAATATGGCACCTTTCTCCACCACCTGTTACCCCATAATTCTCAGTTGTACTATTTGATCATACATATCATACATTAAATTATTTTATTTGGTTATCTCAGTGGAATATAACAGACAGGAAAGATCTACTATATAAACCAAATCATTATTATCAGAACAAAAAGGTGGAAATATACATTAATAGTAGCAAATAGGTTGAAACCAGGGCAGAACTGCTAAAAAGAAACAAGATGACCTGGATATATAATCACAACCATTTCAGTAATCACATTAAAAAATGAATTTAACAGAAGCTGTTCATGCTGACACAAAATCTCCATGCTTGCTGGGCTAAAGCAAGAGGATCCCGAATATGAGGTTAGCTGAGGCTATACCACAGCTGGCTGAGGCTATACCACAGCTGGCTGCAGATATGTCAGTTGATAGCACAAGACGCTGTGTAAAAAAGTAAAAGAAGGAAGGAACAGGGAAAAGGATAGGAGAGGAGGAGAGAGGGAGGGGGAGGGGAAGGGTATGAAAAGAACACCATACTAACAATGCTTACACCAGTTTATAAATGCCATACATTTAACAGGTATTTGATTAAAAATATATTAATAAAAATCATGGGTTTCTGTTTATGCACTAGTGTTGGATATATGTATGTGTGTGACATTCCATTTAAACTGGCCACATTTAACTGCTTCCTAGCCACAGGCTACAGGCTATCATCCTAAACAACATAAGTTTAGAGCTGGAGATTCAGGCTCCATCTGCAAATTACAATCCAAATATTACATATTTAGAAAGATCACCCTGACTACTTTTTTACAAATAATTTTGTAGAACTACTTTTTATTTGGTGATCTGGTTAATTTCTTTCATAGAACATTATAGTAGAAAATATTCTTCTTTATTTACTTGCTACATGATATAAATAATGTAAGAAACCTGAGGGCAAGGATCTTGTGTTCAATATTTCATTTCCAGCCACTGTAATGATGGCCAATACACAGGAGAATGGTGTAGGCGGTCCTTTTGTTTGTGTGTTGCTCTCATTGGTTAATGAATAAAGAAACTGCCTTGGCCTAGTTGATAGGGTGAAGAAAACAGAATTGAATGCTGGGAGGAAGAAGGGCAGAGTCAGAGAAGCCATGGATCCTCCGCTGGAGATGGATGCCAGTTAGAATCTCCATGTGGCGATACACAGATTAATGGAGATGGGTTAAACTATTATGTAAGAGTTAGCCAATAGGAAGTTAGAGCTAATGGCCAAGCAGTGTTTTAATTAATGCAGTTTCTGTGTGGTTATTTCAGGTGTAAGCTAGCAGGGCAGCCGGGACAAACAAGGGGCCCTCTCCTTGCAACAGGAGAATTTAATAAATATTACTTAATAAGCAAGTGGAGTGTATAATTTTTGTTATGGTCTTGCCTCATAACAAAATACTAACAAGTGTGTTTATATTTTAATTGAATTTTAAGCAAGCATATGAGTGGTCTTCTGAATTAACAAAAATTAACAAAATTAACAAAAATTGTTCCCTGTTGAGATGAGAATATGACAAATACACAGATGCCTGGTGTCTAGGCTGCAACCTGGGGCCATGAGGGTATCCACTGGAACTATGCTGATCTGAGTGGCCTGCGCTGTCACCTGGTGGCCGTGGTGTCACCTGGGCCATGTCTGCATCCATGGCCCTACAGCAGTAAGGGTCTGAGTTGATGTTCATGGCTCCAGTTGTCACTGAGAACCATGCAGATGACTGGGGTCTGGTTTCCACTTGAGACCATGTTGGTGTCTGAGGACCATGCCAGGTCACACTGATCTGCGGGACCTGTGCTGCCACGGGGGCCTTGGAGATGTCCAGCCCTCAACACTTGCAGAGGACCTTGTCTGGTTCCTAGGTCTTGCTACAGCTGGGGTCTGTGATGATGTCCATGGCCCTTTTAGTCATTGGAACCATTGTGTGCTGAGCCAGTCCCACCCTTTGGAGCTGGCCCTGCCCTCACTGAAGATCTCAGCAGGAGAGCAAACCCTACACAACTTACCCTTCTGTCCACTCATCTTTACTTGCAAGTTCATCCCCATGAGTCATTGGTCTGGTTCGAGACCTCTGGTTTCTGCTACACTACCAATTACAGGCTCTCACTGAGGCTCCTCTTGGATATCCTGTTGCCGCCCTGTGTCACGGAGATCCTGTTGTTAGGATCTGCAGGTTCGTCCCCTTCACAAGCTCCAGCAGTTCATAGATGAGGTGGATGTTGGGGTGGGGCAGCTCATAGCCCTGGATCTGGACCTGGGTGGTAGCTGGGTTGATCAGCTTGTTAGCTTTCCTCCATTATCATTACCTGGGTGAGCTCTTCAGCATGGTGTGGGCTGGCACACCCAACACAGCCTACAGCAAGGAACAGGGCCAGTTCTCCTGCTCTTGGTCCCCTCTAACTCATATTGCCAGGGCCAGCTCTACTGTTGAGCCCTGGTAGGGTACAGGCCCCCCTTTCTCAATTGCTGTAAGGGGCATTGGGTGGGGTCAGCTCTCCTGGTCTCTGGCCCTCAGGGCTAGTTCACCTGCGACCCTGACAACAGCATCAGCTCCAGTGTGCTGCTCAGATGGAAAGCAGAGGTTGTTTTTTCCTGTACTGCAGTGAGAGTCAGGCTAGCTCTCCTATTTATTGTGATTCCAGAGCCAGTGCTCTCACCTGCTACAGGGGATAATGGGTGAGGGGGGAAGGGCATCTTTCCCTCACCCATACCACCACATGGCAGACAAGAGGGGGAGGAGTCAGATCTTCTGTCTCATGCCCTTAAGGTCAACTCACTTGCACCCCAGTCACAGGGTCAACTCTAGTGTGCTACATAGGTGAGGTGCATGCCTACAGTGAGGGGCTGGGGCATCTTTCCCCAGTGCCGGATGAGCTCTCCCCTGAGGGGTAGGGCCAGCTCACCTGATGCAATATCCAGGGAGGGGCAGGACCAGCCATTCCATGGCCAGTAAAGGGTGGGGCTGGCTCAGCACAACATGGTTCTAGTGATCCCTGTGTTAACACCAGCATGGACATAAGATCCCACAGACCCAGCCACAGACCCAGCTGCACCAGGACCACAGACCCAGGAATGGCCCTAAACAGCAGCTCAGGACTGGACATCTCCATGGCCCTGGGCAGCACAGGCTCCTCAGGTCATATGGCACCCGCAGGCATCAACATGTTCCTAGGTGACTGGTTAGACCCCAGGTATGCAGAGTTCTTGGTCACAACTGGAGCCATGGACACCATCTAAGATCCCGACCTCTGTATGGCCCTAGGGAGCAGCCCATGCCTAGACTTCTCCATGGCTCCGGGTGGCAGTATCAGCCACCCAGATCAACATGGAACAAGACACGACATGATCCTTGGACACTGATACGGTACGAGGTGGCCGACCAGATTCCTGTAGTAGCTTTTCATTTGTATTTTAATAAATAAAGTTTGCCTGAGGATCAGAAAAGTAAAACAGCCACAATGGCCAGCCTTACAGATCGGGCAGCAATGACGACACACAACTTTAATCCCAGTAGCCACACTAGCCTGCCGTAAGATTTAGGCAATAGTGATGCATGCCCTTAATCCCAGAACTAGAGCGGATTATAAAACAGGAGGAGACAGCTCTCAGTCTCAGTCTCATCCTGAGATTTCTGGAGGCAGGATTGCCATTTTGTACTGAGGTAGAGGTAAGAGACTATGGCTAGCTGTTTTGCTTTTCTGACCTTCAGGTTGAACCCCAATTTCCCTCTCTGAGTTTTTATTAATCGTGCTTCAAATTCCAGTTCTCTACATGGCCCTCGGTGGCAATAGAAGCCCTGGACATCAACTTAGACTCTGGCTGCTGTGTACCCAGACAAGAGCCTTTGCAGCAACCCTAGTTTGGATGACTTTATAGCCCCAGGTGACAGTGAAAGCCATTCAGATCAGGATGTCCCTGGTGACAGCATGGTCTCAGATACCCTCATGGCCACAGGTTGAGGCCCAGATCCTGGGCATCTCTGTGGCCTTTGGTTTCACCATATAGTATAGACATCAATATAGATCCTGGGTATGGTAGAACCATGGACCTATTCATGGTCTAAGGCAGCAACCTAGGCCCAGATGGCATTCTGATCCCAAGTGGCAACACAGACAATCAGGGCTAGCATGGCCCTTGGATACCAATGCAGAGGGCAGCCTAGACCCCCAGGATCAGCATGGTCTTCAATGGTCTCAGGAGCCAAAGATATCAACACAGATCCTGAACGCTGCAGGGCCGTGGACCCAGACCATTGGCTGCAGTGCTGGTCCTGATGATTCTATGACCCCAGTTAACAACCCTGGCTATCTAAATCAACCTGGTACCAACAGCAACACAGCCCTCAGACACCAACATGGTCACATCCTAGACAGCATGTTTCATCCTAGACCCCAGGCATCCACATGGTCATGGTGGCAACATGGGTGAAGGACATCAACACAGACCTGGCTGTGCAGGACCACGGACCCAGACATGGCCCTTGGCAGCAGCCCAGACTGTCACGATGGCCCCTGGTGGACATGCAGGCTATCCAGATTGGCATGATTCCCAGTGACAACAGGAGCCACAGACATCATCACAGTATCCCTCAGTTGTTCCAGAACCCCAGATCAAAACCTGGCCCTTGGTCATAGCCCAGGCCTAGATATCTCCCTGGACTCAGGTGGCCAACTGGCCATTCATGTCAGCTGGTTCTTCCCCAGCCTCCCCTCTTCAGATCCACCTCTCTCCCCAGCCCACGAACCACTTTACCTCTTCTCTCCCACCTCCCCAAGCTGTACTCTCTCACCACAATGGTGACCAACTGCCCAGTGCCAGAGCTCTTGGTAGGGTCACAGATGATGCTTGGTTGAATATTGCCCGCTCAGCCATAAGGAATAGCATGGGGCTTTTGCCTTTCCTCTCTCCCATGCCTGTGCCTAGAGGCCTCAGGTAATGATTGTGGCCTAAAAGATACTTGCACGGGAATGCATTGCATGGTTTCTGTGTTCCTATTACTCTACCAAACATTGATACTTTGTATACTTGGGCACTGTGACACAAATCTGGATTGTAGGATGCCCATTCATCCCCTGTCTGCAAAGGCAGAAAATCAGCAAGTCCTATCTATACAGCTAGAGGACTGGAGTCAAGGGTGAGAACCAATCTCTCCCCTTTTGCTGACACTTTTTTTTTGTAGAATCTAAGCATAGGACTTCTGGTTGTCTTATGTGCTGTACAATATGATGTTGTTTAAAGCAGACCAAGAAAAGGAAATACAAATACATAAAGGACAGATTTCTGACACCACCACCACCTTCAACACCTCTACCACCAACTACCACCACCATCAACATCACCTCTACCATCACCTCCACCTCCACCAACTTCACCACCTCCACCAACTTCACCACCTCCACCAGCACCTCTACCATCACCAAGACACCTCTACCACCACCTCCACTTCCACCTCCACCACCATCATCACCATCACCACCTCCACCACCACATCCACCACCACCTCCACCACCACATCTACCACCATCACCTCCACCACCTCCACCACCTCCACCTCCACCAACTTCACCACCATCTCCAACACCATTACATCCAGCACAACCTCTACCAGCACCAGCACCACTACCACCACCTTTACATCCACTAACTTCACCAGCACTACCACCTCTACCATTACCAAGACACCTCCACCATTACCAAGACACCTCCACCACCACCTCCACTGCCACCTCCACCGCCACCTCCACCACCACCTCCACCTCCACCACCATCATCACCATCACCTCCACCACCACCACATCCACCACCACCTCCACCACCACGTCTACCACCATCATCACCATCACCTCCACCACCTCCACCACCTTCACCTCCACCAACTTCACCACCACCACCACCTCTACCATTACCAAGACACCTCCACCACCACCTCCACCTCCACCACCATCATCACCATCACCTTCACCACCTCAACCACTTCACCTCCACCACCACCTCCACCGCCACCTCCACCACCATCATCACCATCACCTCCACCACCTCTACCTCCACCAACTTCACCAGTATTTCCAACACCACTACATCCATCACAACCTCCACCAGCACCACTACCAACACCACTGCCACCACCACCTTCACCTCCACCAACTTCACCACCACCACCACCTCTACCATTACCAAGACACCTCCACCACCAGCTCCACCCCACCTCTACCAGCATTACACTTCCCAGATCCTGCCATCACTGTCATGTTTTCTCTCTGCTGTGCAAACATGGGCACACCAGAATGCTCATAGTGGAATTGTTTGTAATGTGAACAGCTTTGCCATGGGCCACAAACAGTGGAATGGTTAAATGGATGTGCTGATACGAGCAATATTCCATACTAAGGAATATTATGTAGTTTTTTAAACAATTGAGCTATATAGATACAGTACATGCAAATCTTCTTAAATAAAATCAACGAACTGCAGAAAAATGCATTGCCTCAGCTAAGAGACAAATTCACGTGCCAATTCACAGAGACTCTCAGTCTGCAGGACTCCACATCAATTTTGAACTGGAAGCAAGGTCTGGAAAGGAGGTTTAATGGGAATGATAGGGATACTGGGAGGAATCCAATCCATTTGCTCAGTTTTTATTTATTGTATGTCACATAAAATAAAAACAAATCCATGTAATCTGTAGGTAATTTGAGGAGAAGAGCATTTTACTTTAAAAAGTAATTTAATATTTACATATTTTATGAAATTGTACTCACTTTAAAAGGACCCTACATTATTTTTCAAAACAATGTAACACAAATCAAAGCACTCTTCTCTGGCCCAGTCAGTCCTCATTTTTTAAGGGCCCCACTTTATGTTTTCTTTGATTTTTCCATCGGGCTAACGGGTATGCCAAAGTCATAACAGAGACAAAAACAGACAGCTGGCTACATCAGACTCTCCAGTGTGCCTTTTCATACTGGCCAAGGTCTTTGATTTTCCTGTGGGCCTCCTATAAACTTTTACTAGCTTCCTATAATGCAGCTTGGATTTATTCACCTGTAAATGCAAAAACAGCCCAGTCTTCATGCTAATATCCACTATATTAGTATTCCTTAAATTAGAATAAATAACATTGTATAAAACAATATATATAACTTTGTATATAATTGGTGGAATTGCTCTGATTTCTGAATTGGATACAGCAATTGCATTCTTAATTAAGAGAAACTAGCACTTTGGTCATGTTGGGGCTGTTCGGGCACTCAAACATCATATTGGGAACATACACAACTTTCCATGTTCCACTTCTTTGATTTTTAAATATTCCAGCATTAAAGGTTACATGGCTTAAAATGCATAAGAGAGTTCAATGTGGCTGTAGAGGGTCTTATGTTTTGCGTGGAGAGGATCTGTTCATCTGCTTTAGAGGCAGGGTGTTCTACAGTGTCCTGTAGCCCAGGCTGGTCTTGAACTGGCCACAAGCCAAGACTGAGAAGTTTCTGTTTAGCATCCTTTCATTTCCCAAGGACAAAGTTTCCAGATAGTGTCAACATGCCCAGCATTTGTGTGTTATTTGAGACAGTGCTGGTCAATGTAGCCTGGAACTCACTAGACAATCCACATTAGCCTCCAAGTTGTAATTCTCTGTCCTCAGCCTCCAGAGTGCTTGTATTACAGATGTGTGCTGCTGTTCTTGGTTATCCCTTTTACCTTTTAATACAGATGGCAATGGGTGTCATGGAGTTGACAAGTTGGTATACATATTGTTCATTTCTATTTCTAACATACTTCTAATTAAATCTTCTATGTAAGCTGTGAATACTCCCCTGATGCCACCTCAAATCTGGACATTATGCCAAATTTGGTTTCGATTTTTCTGGGAGAAGTAAAACATCACAGGTTCATTTCAAATCTATATATTTCCGTCTATAGCACTCCTTTCCGTCTATTCACGGGAAACAGTCTTCTGAAACTCTCAGAGGACAAGTGAAGAGAATGCTTCAAGATACAGACATGGGCAAGGACTCCCGGATAGATTCCATGCATTCAGGAAATAAGGCCAGAACTTAACATTGGGATATCATAAAATTGTACAGTTTCTGAATAGAAAAGAAAGACAAAGTGAAGGAATAGTCTATATATTAGGAGAAATGGTTCACACATGCACGCCATTATGTTATCAGATCAAACATACCCATCTCTTCAAACACTAATCAGTTCGTGTAAAGAAAATTCAAAATATTTTCTTCCAAGCTTTGTGGGACACCTAGTACACAGTCATACCTATGGTTCTCCTGCCCTTTCACGAGCACACAGGAACTATTTCTGCATGTCTAACTGCAGTTTTGTCCACTGACAACCATGATAGAAAGCCAGAAACCTCTCTCTTGGAACATAACTCATCCTACCAAAATGGTCCTGCCACCATGACCTATTCTTAATCATAATTTTTTTTAAACACTCCATGTCTACCAGCTGAGGAGTCAGGGCTCCATAGAAATTCGGTGAGTGGCAACACAGACCTTAGGCTCATTGTGTTGTAATTGTTTTCATTCCTCGGAGGTTTTCAGATTGGTATTTGAAAACAACCCCCACTCCCCTATTCCTCACCTCTCACTTTCTCAGAACTCTTCACCACAGAGCCTGGGTCACCACAAGCCTCTTCACATCACACAGGTAACCAATGACTTTGGATTTGTCAGGTTCATAGCTTGCTTTTCACATTTTGTTTCATATTTTAAACTTTCCTTATTGTATATTCTTTTTATGTACTTACATAGTACTGGTTTACATAAGTATATTTTAAATATCGTTTATATTTAAAGATATTTTAAATTTCTTTCATTGTTTTGTATAATATATACTGAATGAGTTCAAGCCTAGTACTCCTCCAATTCCTCGTAGATTGATCCCATCTGCCTACCATCAACTTGGTGTCCTCCTTTTTTTAAATGACTGAGGAAGTCCATTCATGTTGCCCATATACACTCTGTGGGCCCATCCATTAGAGAGAGCATGGTCACCTTGCCAAGGACCACATGCTTAAACAAAACTAACGGCTCCCCAGAAGGCATCTACTATGCCTGTCTTCTCACTTTGTGTGAGAGCTCATGCATCCCTGGGCTCCCCAGAAGGCATCTGCTGTTGCTGACTTTTCAGTTATGGTGAGAGCTCATGCATCCTTTTTCATTCCATGCTAGAATGTTGACTAGTTTGATCCTGTGCATGTCAAGCATGCACAGCTGCTGTGAGTTCATGAGGGCAAAGGTCCTGTCATGTCCAGAAGACACTGTTTAGCTTTGGCCCTCCCATTCTCTGGCTCTTATAACAAGAGGGTAGGGGAGAGGAGGTTGGGGGCAGGGAATAGCTAACTCTAATAATGTTTGAAAAGTCCGTGTCAAAATATACTATTTTATAAGCTTCATATATGTCTGTGTGCGTACAGAATATATATATATATGTGTGTGCATGCGTGTGTGTGTATGTGTATTCTAAATATTAAGTAGGATATAAAGAATTTTAATAGGAGTTATCCTACACAGGGTAGTATGTTCATCTCAGAAGCCATAGGTCATATCAAATAAAAATCCCAGTATCAGGTGATGTGGGATGTCCTCCTTATATGCATTGCTTTTATTGGTTAATGAATGGAACTGTTTTGGCCAATGGTTTGGCAGAGTAAAGTCAGGTGATAAATCTAAACAGATATATATAGAGAGAGTAGGTAGAGTCATTGGGATGCCATGTTGCTGCTGAAGAAGGAAGACACTGGAACCTTACCAATAGGCCACAACTTCATGGTTATATACAGATTAATAGAAATGGGTTAATTTAAGATATAAGAGCTAGCTAGGAATATGTGTGAACCATTGGCCAAACAGTGTTGGAATTAATATTGTTTCTGTGGGTCTAGGTGGCCAGGAAATAAATGAACAGTCTCTGTCTACAGCCAGGTATGAGATAACCCCATTAAACTATTGGTCAGAGCTATTGCAGTGACCCCCAAAATAACACAGTCTTCCTGCTGCATCCTTGTCCATCCATTTATTGGTGGATGCCTAGGTTAGTTCCATAACTTAGGTTATTGGTATGCCAGTTATCTCTGTGAAACGTTGATCCGAAGTCCTTTGGGAAAATATCCAGGAATACAGGTGGGTTTTTCAGTAGATTTTGAGATGCATACAAAATGATTTACCAGTGGATGGGTGGTTTACCTTTCCATCAGCAGCAGATGAGGGCTCCCTCATCTACTTCCTTCTTATGAGCACTCCAGTCCTTTATCCATAGAGCTCCACACTTTGTCCACATCCTTGCCAGCACTTGTTTGTGTTCTAAAGACTGTCAATGTGACTGGGAGGAAACGTAATCTTAAGCAATTTTATGTTTTCAAGATTTATTGATTTTATCTTTCACTGAAGATGTGCAGGTGCCTGAGGAGCCCAGAAGTGGGTGTGTGAGAACTGGAGTTATGGCCATTGATGACCTTGAAGTTGTGGGTTTTGGAGTCAAACTCAGGTACTCTGGCAAAGTTACAGGTGCTTTAAACTGCTGAGTCATCTCCCCAGCCCACCCAGTACTACCTGGCTTGTTTGTTACTGCTGTTTGAGACAGTGTCTTACTATGTACACTTGACTGGTCTAGAACTCAGAGATCTGCCTGCATCTGCTTCACTTCCCATATGTTGGTATTAAGGTGTGCACCACCATGTCCTGTGATCAACTGCAATTTTAATTTGTATTTTTCTGATGGTGAGTGAGGTTGAACATATTTTCATATGTTTACTGGCTATCTTTATATTTATCATTTGAGAACTATCTGTTCATTTCATTAGCTCAGTTATTGATTTGTCTGTTAAGTTTATCATTTAATTATGAGTTCTTTGTATATTCTAAATGTTAATCCTTTGTTATATATGCAACTAGAAAAGATTCTCTAATGCTGCATGGCATGGTTCTCAACCTTTGGAGATCAAACAACCCTTCCACAGGGGTCACATATCAGAAATTTTGCATATCAGTTATTTACATTACAATCCATAACAGTAGCAAAACTATAGTTGTGAAGTAGCAACAAGAATAATTTTATGTTTGGGGATCACCACAACATGAGGAACTGTATTAAAGAGCCACAGCATTAGGAAAGTTGAGAACCATTGTTCCATGGGCTGTCTCTTCACCAAATTGTTTCTTTTGCTGTAGAACCTTTATAATTTCATAAGACCCTACCTGTCAATTTGTGGCATTATTTCTGAGTGCGTGGAGTCCTACTTAGAAGCTGTCATCTGTGTCTGGCTCTTCAAGTGTTTTCTCTGCTTTTCCACTTAAAAGTTTGATGGTTTCAGATCTTACATTAAAGCCTTGACTCATTTGCAGTTGGTTTCTGTGTGGGATGAGAAGCAGTGATCCAGTTTCATTTTTCTGCATTTGGATATGCAGTTTTCCCAACATCACTTTAATGAAGAGGCTATCTTTTTGCCAATGTTATTTTGGCATCTTTGTTAAATATCAGGTGATTGTCTATTTGAGTCTTCTGCCTATTCAAGTGTCTATTTTGGTGCTAGTATCACCCCACTCAGGTGGTCTGGAATATAACAGGAAAGTAGTATGGTGTTACCACCAGCCCTATTCTTTCTTTTTGCTCAGGGTTATTTTGATAACTCAAGGTTCTTTTTGTGTCAATATGGCTCTGAAGACTTAGTTTTCTGTTACTGTAGGGAATTGTAGTAGAATTCTGATGGGGGTTGCATTAAATCTGTACATTGCATTTGACAGTAAAGCCATTTTCATGATATTAGTTCTTCTAATGTTATTAAAATAATAATCCTTCCCAGTGAGAAATCACTCCACTTACTTAGAGATGAAGACAAAGTTCTTTACTAAAGCTCCTGACTGATTGGCAAACACCCAAGTAAGAGTTTCCTCCAATACAAAATTTACAATACATATAAACATACATATATACGTACACACACACATACACACACATCACATACACTTTAGATTTGTGTGTTCCTCAAACACAGTCATCCTTAAATTTCTTTTGGGTCAAACAGCAGGTTATGCTTTGAACCATTTAAAGAGGGACAGAGTCTGTATGCATGGCTGCTTAGGCAGATAAGCAATTCACACAACAAACATATCAACTTTCTAAAATTGTGTTAAGTTTACAAGTGTTATTCTTTTGAGTAGTTGTTACTCAGGGTCATGTTGTGAGATAGTGCCTTTGTGCACTAAAGATTTGTCACTCTTATTGGTTTAAAAAATTGATGATTTGCCAGTATCCAGGCAGGAAGTATTGGCAGGGCAACCAGACTAAGAGAATTCTGGGAAGAGGAAAGGAAGAGATGCAATCACCAGCACATGTCCTTGTGGTATAATTGAGCATCCTTTGGATATATACCCAAAAGTAGTATTGCTGGGTCTTGAAGAAAGTTGTTTCCTAATTTTCTGAAAAATCTTTATTCTGATATCCAAAGCAGGTATACCAGGTTGCACTACTATGCAGGAGTGTTCCTTTTGTTTCACATTCTCTCCAGCATAAGTTGTCATCAGTGTTTTTGATCTTGGCCATTCTTACAGGTAGAAGATAGAATCTCACAGTTGTTTTGATTTGCATTTCTCTGATACCTAAGAATGTTGAACATTTCCTTAAGTGTCTTTCAGCTATTTTAGATTCCTCTGTTGAGAGTTCTCTGTTTAGATTTGTACTCCATTTTTTTTTATTGGATTATCTGTTCTTTTGATGACCAATTTCTTGAGTTCTTTGTATATTTTGGAGATCAGACCTCTGTCTGATGTGGGGTTGGTTGATGGAGGACGGTCATCTTTCTATCTGTTGCTTTCATTGGTTAATTAATAAAGAAACTGCTTGGCCTTTGATAGGACAGAAAATTAGGTAGGCGGAGTAAACAGAACAGAATGCTGGGAGAAAGAAGCCGAGTCAGACAGTCGCCATGATTCTCCCGCTGGACACAGATGCAGGTTAAGATCTTCCCTGGTAAGACAACTCGTGGTGTTACGGGGATATTAGAAATGGGTTAGATCAATATGTAAGAGCTAGCCAATAAGAGGCTGGAACTAATAGGTCAGGCAGTGTTTAAAAGAATACAGTTTCCGTGTAATTATTTCGGATAAAGCTAGCCGTGTGGGCGGCCGGGTGCCAGGAACGTAGCCCGCCACTCATATTATAACAGTTGGTGAAGATCTTTTCCCATTCTGTAGGCTGTTGTTTTGTCTTGTTGACCATGCCCTTTGCTTTACAGAAGCTTTTCAGTTTCTGGAGGTCCCATTTTTTTAATTGTTTCTGTCAGTGTCTGTGCTGCTGGTGTTATATTTAAAAAGTGGTCTCCTGTGCCAATGCATTCAAGTGTACTTCCCACTTTCTCGTCTATGATGCATTCTGTTCTTAAATAATAGATGGAAGAGGATGCAGTAGAAGGATCTGGCATGAACAGCAGGCATATGCTCTCGATACACAGAGAGGTGATACTACATGGAACCTCAAATGTCATTATTAAATAGTCATATTTGATGTGTATGGACTCATGAGAATGTCCTAAGACCTGGGAAGTATTTATGTTTTCTTAGAGACCTATTTATTTTACTTAGAAATAAATACTAATTTATTAAGAAGATTAATAAGAAATAAAGGGGAAAAGATAGGTTATTAATCTGAAGTAAACTGTTTCCTTGAGAGATAAGTTCTTTTTAATAAAAGTTTATTTTATTTTTAATTGTGTGGGTAGAGGGGTGGGGCCGGGGAGGGGCAAGCTGAGTGCATGAGTTCAGGGGCCAGGAAGGAAACAATGGATCTTCTAGAGCTGGTGTTACAGTTATTGAGTTGTGAGCCACCTGACGTGGATGTTGAGAACTAAACTTAGGTCCTTTTACCAGGCCAGTACATGCTCCTAACTGTGGAGCCACTTTTCAGCCCCCGACAAGTTCATTTTTTTTTTACAATTAGTTAACCTTTCAGCTTCTCCTTCATTAGAGAAAACAGTATTTTCAAAAAAATCAACAAAACTGCAGTTCTCAAGAATCATAAAGTACGTACACATATCTTGCTATATAAGATTATTAATAATTCAAAACTGAAGTTAAAAATAGGCTGTTGTTAACTAAAACAAACGCATGGTGAATACATTTGTAAATACTGTATCCAACTATGCACCTTACAAATACAGATGTGGACATTAGTGTTCCCTGAGAGCAGACTTGCTGTCTCAAGAAAACCTAGGAAAGACGGGAATCCTTAATGTTCTTCAGAAAGAAGGGACTTTTGAGCTATAAATAGAAGCCAGTGACCATTGGTAGCATCTATTTTCTCGTTCCCCCAGGCACCTTACTTCCTTTAGCTATCAAGTTTACACCTCAGCCTTCCTAACACTGTACCCCTCAAGGACTCACAAACTCAAATGTGTTCCCCTACCTGCAGGCGACAGTGAGGTAAGTCTGAAAATGAGAAAAAAGACTTACATGTGAGAATTGAGCTTTGAATTAAACAAACAGTAGGTCAAAGCATAGATAAATGAATGCAATTTCTACTGTCAGAGGGACACAAACTCAAATGCCTAGAGGCACACGCATTAATAAGAGGTAATATAGACCGATGTCCCAGATCAGTGGAAGGCAGAGTTATGGATGACCTGAAGAGAGGGCAGGGATTCAGAGTCTCATTTGAAAGAGGCAGTTTCAACCCAGTTCTTAGGTCAACCTAATGTGGGAAGGAGTCAGATTTCTGGATTTTTAAGGAAAGGTTAAAGATGTAGTTGTTAAACGTTTTCCCCCAGAGAAAAAGAGACTCTTAAGCTTTTAAAGATCCAATGTAGGCAGTCTGTAATCTTAGGTAACCATACACTGTTCTTATGTGTCAAAAGGTACAAGCTGCCTCGGCAAGGATATAGGTCAAGAGCATCTCAGACGCTCCCACCACTCAAATGCTAAGCAGGGTGCTCTAAGTCTGGTGGCATGCCCCCCCCTTTTTATTTTTTCTTAGTTTTTTCAAGACAAGGTTTCTCGTAGCTTTGGAGCCTGTTCTGGAATCAGCTTTTGTAGACCAGTCTGGTCCTGAACTCACAGAGATCTGCCTGCCTATGCCTCCCGAGCACAGGGATTAAAGATATACACCACCACCACCAGGCAGCATGTACTTAATATGGACCTGCATCTCTAAATCTTCACCTATTAGTGTAAGAGGACACCACCCTTCGGATCCATGCTCAGCAAGCTCCTTTATCATGAGAATCTGGGATCTCCTCTATAATGCCTTCAAGAAGAACTTGCTTGACACTCAAGGGGCTTGAGGAGCAAAACAACAGCTACCTCCTATTATGAATTTGCAAGAGGGCAATTCGACTAGAGACAGATCTACAGGTGGCCTGCCTCCAGCAGGTTGGTGGAAATGCTGGTATTCTGATTCCGACCATAAGTTGTCAACTTTGTTCTACAAGCCCAGCACGACTGGAAAGCTGCACACTGATGAAGGGGAACCTGTGTGGTTTCTGGGCCAACAAGGCTTTGGGCCAGGCTGTGGCTTGTGAAAAACTACCCAATGCAAGTAATCCTACAAGGCCTACTGTGTTCTCAATTTACTTTACATCTTATCCACCAGCCTAGGGCCATGCATTTTAAAGAATCCTTTGCCAGGTTTCAAGATGTCCAAAAATGACCTGGAGATGGGAAGTTAAGAATTAAACACAAGTCTCCAAGAACAGAGTTCCAAAGCTCACAGAAATCGTGTATTTGTAATCATGACATGGAATACAGTGCTTAGCATAGACCATCCTGCTAATCCTCATGGGAACCTGCAAGGCCAGTATGACTTTGGACAATTATTCCATTCCATGAGAAGAAAATGGACGTCTAAACAGGCGGGGCAAACTAACAAAGTGAACGCACTGAACACGCAGATTCAGAGCCCACACACGCAGATTCAGAGCCCGCACACGCAGATTCAGAGCCCGCACACGCAGATTCAGAGCCCGCACACGCAGATTCAGAGCCCGCACACGCAGATTCAGAGCCCGCACACGCTGCACCATCTCACCATCACTCTTTACTTCTTTATTTAACTTTTTTCTTTTAACATCAAAACTGTATTTTGTACTTATGTGCCAAAGGTTACTATAGCCACTTTGCTAATATTAACTCATCGATTACGCACAATAACGTTATGAAATGAACACTCGGGTGGCCCCATTCTGTAAGGACACTGAAGCACAAAGAAGATGAATAACTTCTCGCAACAAGTAGATGGCATAATGAGCGCGTGGGCGCCGAAGGCAGGCTTTCCTATGCTCCTCCATATAAAGTTCTTACACAGAAGTGAAATGGCTCCAATTTTAAATATTAATTGCAGTACTTTTGTAAGTAGTTTTTCAGAAGGATAGATAGAAACACTAGGAACAGAAATATTTTTATTGTACATCAATTAGAAAAACTGCAATTCTGAATTCAAGACTGTATGTAACCATAAGACATCCACAGAGTTGGAAGCAATTATGCTTCGGAGATATATCTAAGGAGGATGATAAATCCAAGTCTATTCCAGTATTCCCTCACTCTAGCAAGAATGTAAGGAATATTTCTGCGCTCAGAAACCCTACTAGTAATGACTAGAACCTGTTTGAAAAATCTACAGTGAAGCAAAAATTCCTAAGTAATTTAAAAGTCATTTTCTTCTAGAATCCAAGGCAATTTAATCTCAGAGTGAAAATACCTAGGCTAGGAGGATCTGGACTCCTACCTTAAGCCAAACTTTAATACCTCACTTATCAGATCCATGGACTTTTGAGTTTTATGACGAAAGATACTTTGGAACTAGTTTGTTAAAAATAACACTTTTTCACACATACTGTAAATGTGACATCTTTTCTATTTATTGTGAAGAAACCTTTCCTGGTTCCCAGACCACTAATGCAAACCGGGCAGGTGAGGTCTGAGGCCCTACAGTCTGGTTCTCTCCTGAGTGACTGGGGTACCAGCTGCTTCAGGGAGCCTCTGGTCTGGTTCTTCCTGTGTGACTGAGGTACCAGGTGCTTCCAGGAGCCTCTGGTCTGGTTTCTCCAGTGTGACTGGAGTATCAGCTGCTTCTAGGAGCCTCTCTGGTATGGTTCCTTCTGTGTGACCGGGGTATATCAGCTGCTTCCAGGAGTCTGGTTCCTCCTGTGTGACTGGGGTATCAGCTGTTTCCAGGAGCCTATGGTCTGGGTCCCTCCTTGTGACTGGGGTACCAGATACTTCCGGGAGCCTTCCTCTAAGTACAGCTTGCCTCAGAGCTGGCTTCTAAGCTGGCAACCAGAAATAAAGGATGGGGGCCATTGGGCTTTGCTGCTGCTTGGTAGAATACCTTACAAAAGCAGCCTAGGCAAACGGGGTTTACTTTGTCTCCATTCCAGAGGAGACTCAGTCCACCACAGGAAGGAAGGCATGGCGATTGGCAGACAAAGAACAGTGAGTGTGGCTAAGCTATAAAAACTCAAGCCCATCTCCCATAGCCATTTCCTCCAGCAAAGTTCTACCTCTAGGCTCCTTAACCTTCCAAACAATGCCACCATCTGGGGATCAAGTCTGCAAACATGTAAGACTGTAGGGGAAATTTCACATTCAAACCACACTGTTCCACTGTGCCTAGCCCCTACCCCCATAGGCCAAAAACCATCTCATGACTATTCAAACCACAACACCTACTCTTCTTTCAGCCTTCTACAGTTACAATTCAACACAATTAGACAGTCTGGTTATCCAAGCACAGTTTGCTCTCCTGGGTGGATGTTTTATTGTCCAGACTCATCTATTTTCATGGTCCACTCTCTCTTCCCATAAGTGCTGTCCCAACTCCTCCTCTTTAAAAAACAGTTTAGAAGTCCTAAAGCAAATGCTTCAAACAATGCTATTAAGAGGCTATGTTTTAAAATCAAATTTTGTAAGCACAAACTATGCCTCTGTTGGATACATACTGTTTCTTATTATCCTCATTTGCATTATATAGTGATTTACTTTAAAGTAAAAAAAAATAAATGCAATAAGTATAAATTACTTAGCTTCCTTTGACTGATGCCTCATTTAAGTACGTTATATACTAGTTGATTGGAAGCTCCTGGTCTGAGAGTTGCCCTGGTCTGGAGTACAACTCCCAACCTGCCAAGGGCAGACCCCTCTTCCAAAAAGGGTCAGGACCACTCCCACAGGTTATTTAGGCTTGCACCAGAAAAGGAACACGTGGTTTCATGTTCGTGTGGGCTTTTCTTCCTGCCATGCTTCTTGGTCCACCCTAGAGTGTCACATTTATTAAACACGGGCATTTTAATTTGGTCTAATCTGGTTTGATTGGAGTTTCTTGTGTCAGCAGAGAAGCTTTTATTAAGCTCAAACCAAACACTAGTAACATTGGCAAATGAAGTAGAAGTTGTATTATATATACTCTTCACTAGTTCTCTGGTTTCTCCTTCTCAGTCCTCTTTCTGTGTTTTCCTGCCTCTTACTTGCTGCTATTTCAACATCAGTCTCGGGTTCTGCTTCTTTTGTAAGAAAGCAGAGATCTGAAAGTCTATGTGAGTGAGGTGCTTGCCATACAGACACATAAGGGGCACACCTGAGGATGGCCAAGTACCTATTGAGGGTATCTCTTCTACTCAGTGCTCCTGTTTGCATGGAAGCGTCACCCAGCCCCTGGCATTCATATACCCAAAGAGTATGGAATGTTTGGGTAAAAGTTCCCTCCCAAGCCCCCTGCCCTGGGAGTTGCCTCAGTCCAGACTTCACCTCTGACAAAGCCTGCCAGACGATGACCCCACCCCAGAGATGCTCAAGACCGTGCCCACAGGTTATTTAAACTGCCCCCCCCCCCCAGAGAACAAAAGTGGTTTCCTGTCTTCCTTCCCTGTCTCATCCCTTGGGGGGGGCTGGTCTGGAAGGCCACCCGGGAGTATTGGTAACCATTAAACCTGGGCTTTTTCTAATTCAGTTTGATTTGGTCTAATTTGGATTATTGCATTGGTGGAGGGGTTTTTGGAGTGCAAAACCTTTTCATTTGGAGGTCCCATCGAGGGGGCTTTTCCCCCACCAACGCAGAGCCACATGTTGGGAAAACACCCTTCACTCCCTCACCTGCTCTCCACCAGGCTAAGATTAGCTTTGTTTGGGTAAGTCTCAAGTTCCAAGTCATTGCCTTAGAGACCCAAGGCCTCATGCGATTTTAGGGCTGTCCTGTTGAAGACATGGCCGTGCCAGGCACCCAACCTGACTGGTACAAGGACCTGCTTTGTCCCCATGAAATTCCTTTATCAAGAGACATACCACTCTGTTATGTTTTTTGACCCAAAGTCTACCATTGTAGATGTAGTGCATTAGGCTTTGGGTTCAGCATAGACTTGTGAAATGGATACCTTAAATTAGAGGTCTGTCCTCAAACACCCTTGGGCTGCCTTTTACAAAATCTTTTTAAATTGGGGCTATCTGACACCGTATGTTCTTAATGCCTAAAGTTTTTTGCCAGCATGTAACAAGTAAATAAGCCCCCCATATACCCATGGTTTCTGGATGCTATATTCCTGCTCCCCCTCCCCACACTCTTCCCTGTTTCTCTCACTGTTTGCTGTTTGTCTGTATTCCTGGCATGTGATCTGGTCACCCTGGGATTCTCCCTACAATGGATCCATTTCCCCTATACTCCCATTCTAAGCTGCATAGGTCTTCTGTCCTTATTTTTTGTTCTTTTTTACAGCACCTGCTGATCTGGCCCTCAGTGGACCTCCTGTGTGCTCGCCTGGCTCCTGCAGCTTACTCCAGGATTTTTAAGTTAGTCAACTGACACCGTTTCCTGGAAAAAGCTTTGTTCATCTGTCTGTTAAACTATATATGTGTAAATAATGTGGCCACAGTATGCTTGCTTTATGTTTGTTTGTATATGTGTGTATGTGCTTGTTTTAAGATCTGTAAAACTTATAGCTCCAGATTACAACAGCTCTGGAAAAATACAAACACATGGACAGCTGCCATTTTTGGTTGCGGTCAAAACAAACCTCAGTGTCATCTTTGGTAAGAGTACCCATGTATGCTATTCCTACCAAGGAGACATTCTGCCTCCAATATTCTTTGACTTACTAAAATCTGATGGGGGAGAGTCTTCTGTTTTGTGTTACTTTCATTGGTTAAATAAAGAGACTGCCTTGGCCCTTTAATAGGACAGAAAATTAGGTAGACAGAGTAGATAGAACAGAATGCTGGAAGAAAGAAGCCAAGTTAGGCAGTCACCATGATTCTCCCACCCGACATAGACGCAAGTTAAGATCTTCCCTGGTAAGCCACCTTGTGGTGCAACACACGTTATTAGAAATGGGTTAAAGCAAGATGTGAGATTTAGCCAGTCAGAGGCTAAAACTAATGGGCCAAGCAGTGTTTAAAAGAATACAATTTCCGTGTAGTTATTTCGGGTAAAGCTAGCCATGCAGGAGCTGGGCGGCAGAAAGTGGCCCGCAGCTCCAACTACAAAAATCTTCCTTCTAATCTTCTTGTCTCTACTAGCATTGGTAAGCTGAAACTGACTGGGTAAACTATATGTCTCAATTTAATTTATATGTCTAATTTAGATATACCTGACAGGTAATGGTACCCTGATTCTCAAATGCCTTTACAGATATGAGAGTATGGCATTTAACAAAAGAGCTTCTTATGACAAAGAGACATGCCAGCTCCTGCAGCATCCAATAGCTCCTCCAAAAAGATGCATGGTTGCAAAAGACCTGCCTAGGGGCTTGCCTTTGGATTTGGCAAAGCCAACACACAGAAAAAAAAAACCTGTCTCCCACCTCATCAGCTTCCTGGACACTACAATGGGTGATCGATTGGCTCATCCTGCCAAGACAAGTAGACTGAACCCTAACCCCAGAGGAAAATCCGCCAGGCCACCTGGGCTCAACAGCTAAAGGCAAGTACTGCTTCTAAGACCGGTATTCACCAAAGAACCAAAGACCATGGAGAGACTTGGGATTGCCTGCATAGCTAAAAAGGCTGTCTTATTTCTGTTCATTAATTTATCCCTCTCAGAACTGTCTAATGGCATTTGATGACTTAAGGTACTGGTAGTTCATTACTTCATTTGTTAAGCTTCTTACAAAAATAATGCAGGCAGGTGTGCTTCTTTCACAGGCTTTATAGTTCAGAATTAACAGGTTTCAAATGTATCTTTAGAGGTTCAGAGTTTCCAATTTCTTTTAATTGTCTTCTAAAATGGTCATGCCTTTTAACCTAAAGCCATAGCTTTTTGCTATGACACCAAGATATAAATGTGTTCCATGTGTCTTATAGATACCTGAAAGTTCCTGGAAAAAGTCCTGCTGCTTTATCAAGAAATCTGGTCTGGTAAAAAAAATAATAGTCTCCAGAACCTATTTTAACCCCACCCATTTTCAAGCATATTTTATAGGTCACTCCTGCTGTGTGGGCCAAGACCAACTTACAGAGAGCCTGCTAGATAATGCCAGCACCTGCACTAGCTCCTGGAACTTCACCATTGGTACCACTTCTCCTGGCTCAAATGGACACCTACCCAACAACTGATTTTAACAACTGCTCTGGTTTTAAAGAGCAGGCATAACTACTATTGCATCTCACTTAGTCACCCATGCCTCTCCTGAACAACTGGGGCACTTTTCTGTCCCATTCTTCTGGCAGTTAATGACTCTTCCCATGGCAAGCCCCATTCATAGGACTGATAATAGCAATCTATTTTTCTCTCCTAGCCACCTGCCTTCTCATCTCCATCAAAGAACAGATGTCTGAGGTCTCCAGGATGGCAGTTAACTGGATGTCTCTCCAGCTACACCTCCCACTGAGTGTGAACCCACTAACTCCCAACTCTCTCCTTCCCCATATCATCCCACACCTGCTGGAAATAGCCAGACTTGAGATGGTACCCATATTCCCAAAGAGTTAAGACTTCACTCCAGCCCCAGGTATCCATACATCCAAAGAGTCTGGTATGTTTGGGTGGAAATTCCATCCCCAGGTCCCTCCCTTGGGAGTTGCCTCAGTACAAACCCCACCCCTGAGAAAGCCCACCAAATGATGGCCCCTCCCCAGAGATGCTCAAGACCACTCCCACTGGGTATTTAAACTGCCTCCCAGAGAACAAACACATGGTTGTCCGATCTTCCTTTTCTGTCTCTCTCTTGTGAGGAAAGGGCTGGAAGGCCACCCGGGAGCATTGGTAGCCATGAGACCTGGGCTTTCTCTAATTTGGTTTGATTTGGTCTAATTCAGATTATTCTATCAGCAGAGAGGCTTATTGGGGCACAAAATTTTCAGCTACTATATGGGGTCCCAGAGTCCATTTGGTCAAGCTTTCTCTTCTCAAAGACCATGAAAAATATTTAGTTTTTAAAATATAGTGTCATACTGCTTTGATTGTCCATCCTCAGCTCAAAGTCAAAATCTGCTCTGTGTTCTCAGAGTAATCCTATCCATGTCTTGAGTATTAATTACTATCCTTATGTCAGCACTCCTACTTTTCTATCTCTAGTCCTAACCTGAAATATATATGTACATACATATACACATACAGGCTTATATATAAATAATGGATATTAGTGTATATATATTATATATATATAAACATATATAAATATTGAAACTCATTGATCCCTCTAACCCAGACATTAGCAGTTCAAAATTTACTACTAATAAACAGATGATATCTCCATCCAGGTGGGTTTATAGACTGTAAGTTATTTCTTAGACATCTCCATGTGGAAGTGTTCCATGAATCTCAAGATAGCCCTGCCTAGAATTATATCTATCAGCACCACTACTCAACCTCTCTCTGCTACTAACCAACTTCTCCTGAGGCTTCCTTATCTCTACAGGAGGCCCAAACCAAGTAAATAGAATTAGACCAGACTTTTCTCTTCCCACAAAGACCTAATCAGTCACCAAGGTATGTACTTTCAGTGAGCAATAAACCTTTCTGTCTCATGGCTTACTTGAGGTCTTCATACTGCTCTACACATAATTTCCTTCTTTAAAGGAATGCTATTTAGAAAAATGTGTCTGGTACTTTATGATGCCCGAGAGATGCCATTAATGTCCTTCTTTCACCTTTAAAACCAAGTTTGATTTTGTGACTGTTCTGACATATAAAATTTGACAAAACTCTGCTATGTATCCTGCAGCTACTGCCTTCTTCACTGAAGTGGCCTAAATGGTGGATCCCAGGATCCACAGAAAGACAGAGGCATTGTAGCCAGTCCAGTCATGAACTTCGCGATCTTGTCCCACAATAGTTCAAGCTCCAGGCTCCATCTGAATTCAACTGTATGGAGAACAATGGGGTAGGGATTTCTAGGCAAACTGAAATGGAAGCCTTAAGCCATCAAATTACAGGCGATTTGTTATATAGCAGTAGGGACTAAAAAGGAGACAAGGTCTATTTTAACAGAGATGTAAGCAACTTATGCCATTAAATTTTGGGAGAAGGAGGAAGTGAGAGTACACAGGCTTCCTGGGCGAGCCTGCAGATGGTAGCAGGACTGTCTTGCTAGCTCAGAGGACTCAAGTCAGGGGTCAGAGCAAAGTAATGACAGGCAGCATTCACTGGTGGGAACATGGAACTTAGAAATTTACGTAATGAACTCCACAGTCTGTCTGAGGATACTTTTATGTGTTTATTTCTTGGTTTGGTTTGATATTCTTTCTATTATGAAATGAAAAAAGAAAGTTGAACTAAAAAGCAAGGTTTCTGAATTTACACACAAACAGGCAGGCTTCCTATTGTCAGCCTTGCCATACAACAAACTATTCTCAACATCAGAAATACCTTTAAACCAAAGAATTCAACTCTCAACTCTCAGGGTGACATTCTTAAGGCTTTTATTAAGATTTCAGACACTAAGCCAGTGTCTCTTTTAATTCTTTAAATCAACAAGGGCCTTTCAGGAAGTTCAGGAATATGTGTCACACAGTCTCTTGATTAAGCAACTGGGTTTCTAAGTAACAAGGATTTACCTCAAAATACCTCAATAAAACAGAAAAGGATACATATTAAGGGTGTTAGTGGATGTAAACTTACAGAAATCCCACAAAATACTTCAGAAAATGTTTAAGAAATAGTTAATATCTCTTATATAAGAAAATAATTAAGAAAGTCAAGTACAAAAAAAAATAACAAATCATCCCAAGGAGCAAAGGAAGAAACAAAAAGACACCATTTAGGGGCTGGAGAGATGGCTCAGTGGTTAAGAGCATTGCCTGCTCCTCCAAAGGTCCTGAGTTCAATTCCTGGCAACCACATGGTGGCTCACAACCATCTGTAATAAGGTCTGGTGCCTTCTTCTGGCCTGCAGACATCACACAGACAGAAAACTGTATACATAATAAGTAAATAAATATTTTTTTAAAAAAGACACCATCTATGAGGAAGCACCCTACGAAGGCCACTTAGTGGCAGAGACACTGAGATCTCTGTTGATGTTCCTTTCACATGGAAAGTAAAGGCTGAGGCAAAGAGTAAAGCTTCAAAGGCAGAAGAGAGCTATGAGGACGGTGGTTCACTGGTGCCTGCCCTGCTCCCAAGAGATAGCAATGGAAGAGGGACTAGCTGGTCAGGTCCCTCCAGTTCAACTCCTCAGATGAGGAGTGGGACACAAGGCAGTGTACCCAACAAACCTTGGGTCTTAAATTGTAAAATGCTAGATTTCAAATAGATCTTTAGAGTTTGGTTAATGAGATTTGGTATATAAGAAGGGTTGAATTATAGCTGTGCAGTTAGTTGTAGAAGATGTAATTTCCAAAGATGGTCACCAAAAAATATCACCAATATCTTGTATTCTTATGACAATATGATGCTGACTCATCCTGTCGTAAGATGTGTGGATTCCTTTTCTTTGAAGGGCATCAATGTTGTGACCATGGCAAAGTGATGCTGTGTGAATCGGAGTCTAGTATCCAAGGCAGGTGTAGTCTCCACCTGGTTTCTTAGAATTCAGCTGCCCTGTCACAGAGAGCTCTAGAGCACATGGGAAAGTCCCTATGGAGAACAATCTGGACTTCAGCCTGAGGTACAAACTGAGCCTCTGCTAGTGACTAGCTCCAAGCAGCAGGGATTCAAATGGACCATTCTGAGGAGAATGGGCTGCATGGAGGAGAGGAGGCCAGTTGTCCTCCAGTCTTGCCCATCTTGCACACAGATGAGCAATATAAATCATTGATACTTTAAGCTACCAAGCTGTGGGTATGGTGCTATGCAGTAGCCAGTACTTCCTTATTTTCCTTGCATCTTGTCTTCTATTTCTCTCCATTCATGAATTTTTAGAAGACAAATCTGTTCAAGCCGTACTCTAGACCTTCCATTTTTTCCCCTCAGATGAATCTCTATCATGAAACTTTAAGCATTTTGAGATCATAAACAAATTTTAAATGCATTAGAAATCATTGGATAAATCAACTATAAAAATAGTTTGTCCCTGGGACTTTGAAAAGATCTATAATGTAATCTTGACTGATAACATGTGAATTCTGTGTATCTCAACTACCAAGTTAACAACACTGCTAATTTTCCTTAAGAAAAACATTTTTTTCCAAATTCTAACACAGTTGTACTCACGGGTTTTAGCCATCTGAGCACAGCTAAAGGAATGTGCTGAGGAGAATGAGACTTTCCTCATTGCAGTCCCATTCCCCACAGAATGGTCTATTTGAATCCCTGCTGCTTGGAGCTAGTCACTAGCAGAGGCTCAGAGCTGACCTTGTCTTCTCATTCGCCAATGGCAAACTGACTGCCTATACTTTAATGATTTGGTTTTGATAAAATATGAACAAACCCCTATTTTACTACTTACACAAAGGTATAGAATTCTAAGCAATTCCCCAATTCTAGAAATGCCATAGGCTATTACAAGTTCCAGCCATTTCTAAGTTTCTTGTCAGAGGCCATGGAAATACACAGCATACGGCACCTGGTAATTAAGATGCCACCAAAAGAGTGACTCTGATGGAGGTTAATCCTGTCCTGACAAGGCCTGCAGGACCATCAGCTCTGGAAACTGTTGCTCGCTTTTGCTAAAGCAGCTGGTGTCTCCCCAATATCTGCATTGTAGTGTGTAATCTCATGTGATGTGTATATGTAATCTCATGATTACATGTCAGTTTTACGGGCACATATATCTGTGGATGGTCAAGAAGATGACTTCTTTCTTATTTAGCTAAATAATTTTGGTGTATAGAATATGTGCTAGGACATGCTTCCTAACTGGATCTATTTCTCCCATGAAGACTGTAGACACTTAAAAGCCTGCTTTGCACTTTTGTTCCGATTAACTGGACACAATTAGCTGACTTTCACCTCAGAGCAAGTTCAAACTAGACTAAAGGCTTTTTGTAAATAGATCATAAATTTAAAACCTTACAGGTCAAAATCACAGTTGTCCAACCAAGGTTATTACACAAAGAACCCTGAGAAAAACATGCCAATTCTTTGCATGTCAGTCTGCTGACATTAGACCTATGTCTCAAAGTTTGTCACTGGCTACTGTCCCATGCTGCCCCCTTCCCGTCCCCCATGCCTTCTCCCCTGTCTGGTCACGGTCTTAACCCTGTAACCTTGGAGTTTTGTGTTGTCATGGCAATGGCTCAGATCTTTATCATTTACCCTAGGAATGTGCTTTTGACCAATAACAGGTAATTCTTATAATTTCTTATCGCTTTAAGGCAAGATGAAGAGTTTTGAGGTTAGGAGGAATTAGGAGAATTAGAATAGAAGCAGAACAGTAAAAAAGCACCTTGTGAGAGAATTTGTTTATTCATCCTCAGATACCCAAAGAAAAAATTCCCTTTCGCTTGCTGGTACATCCAGTCTTAACCCTGAGGAGAGTCTTTGTATTGAAACCAAAGGCTTTCATTATTTTCTGTTACAATAATGCAATAGATCTCATTCTTGGATGTTTCTTCAGTATTTAGGTAGTTGCAATTCCTAAATCCACCCACCCACATACACACAAAGACAAACAACTTTTTGCTTTCACTGTTTTGTGAGTTTTTAGTGATTATTATTAGTATACTCCATTATTTGTGTCATAGCTCTCTAACAGACTAATTTACTTCAAGAAAATTTAAGGCTCAGAACATGCAGTGCTTGGTGGGGCCATTGCTTGTATCAACAGTCATTTCTATGCTCTGTGAGAATAAAGCAGAGTTGGGAAGGAAAGAGTGAACCCTAAGCATCTACACCGGAAGTCAGGAGGCCTGTTTTACCTAAGATCAGTGAGAACACAGGAGCTGGAAAAGTTACCGCCTCTAGTCCATGCTCACTCAGCCTTGCACTGTCAGCTTTGGGGAGCAGAGGTGTCCAGCTTTATATTTTAGGGTTACTTTAGGATCCCTAGTTCCACGGTATTTTGTGTCATGTTCTCAGCAAAACAAAGTTAAAGAAGCAAAAAGGAAATCCAATACTTCCATTTTTGAATTTCTTTCCTTGAGAGAAACTTGAGACTTAAAATAAATGAAAAGGAGGAAAAAACTGTGTAAGTGAACTGGAGGCTTTTGCAGTTCTTTTTTTTTTTTTTTTTTTTGGTCAGGAAGGCAAAGCATTTCAATGAGTTGTTAATGGGAAGTAAGTGGACATTAATGCTTTCATTACCATGGTGGAACAAAAACTATCAAGCTTTTCTCATTCTCAGTCAGACAGTAAGGAAATCTTTGATGGCTTCTTCAGTTTGATACAATTACACAGCCACAAAATGAATAAAATTCTCATAATTAGTATAGCTTCAGCTAATGACAAAAAGATTTCCAAGAGGGGAGTCTTCCCATTAATAATCATTATTTTAAAATATATAGAAGAAGCTATACAACTCTGTGATTCCTTTATGGTTTTGGATTTTTAATAGAGTATATATATTGTACATAATTTCTCCAGCATCCAAATATGTTAGTACTTTACCATGACAGAAAATCATTTTCAATAATTTTTCTGGTAATGTTGGCAATTCATGTCCAATGGTATATATTATGAAAATTCTTTATGATCGGGTTCATCACAACAACGATTGACTTTCTTGATACCAATTTCTGATATAGTTTAATTCCTATTGTGATGAAACACCCTGAGTAAGCAGTTTATGGAATAAGGATTTATTCCAGATCACAATTTCAGATTATAGTCCATCATAGGAGGGAAATCAAGGCAGCAGACACTTGAGACAGCTGGTCACACCACACCCAAAATGAAGAGCTAGAGAGCTATAAACACACACATGCCCACTTGTTTGCTTGCTTGAGAAATCAGCTCAACCTCTCTAATCTACTTTTAAAATATTTTTTATTCTTTGAAGATGTCTACATGTAAAAAAATGCAACATGATACTTTTCCCTCTGTTTCAACTCTTCTCAAGATCTTCCCAATATAGCTCCCTCACAACTGCATGCCTTCTCTTTAAATTAAATTATTAAATAATTTATTAATTTATTAACTGCATCCAATTAGTGATACCTGTTTCATATGGAATTCCCCTCTGTATGCTATGAATATGTTTTATTAGCATTGGTTATGGAAAAAGCTTTTTCAGTCAATGGCTTAGTAAAGATCAGTGGGAAATCTGAACCGAGGTATATAGAGAGATAAGGTGGTGTCAAACAGACACCATGTAGCTGCTGAAGGAGAAAGATAATGGAAAACCTTATCAGTAGGCCATGGCCTCGTGGTGGCACATAGATTAATAGAAATGGGTTAATTTAAGATATAAGAGTTAGCCAGGAATATGCCTAAGCTATTGGCCAAGCAGTGTTGTAATTAACATAGTTCCTGTGTGATTACTTGGGTCTGAATATCCAGGAAACAAACAAGCAGTCTCTGTCTACACCTATTTGTGCATGGGTTTGCAGTTATCTACTGAGGTATGAACAACTTATTTCAGCCCTCTTCCAAAGCAAAATGACTAGCCCTCCCTACGCAGCTATCAACCGCCAATAGCAGGACTGCCTGCCTAGGGAATGGTGCTATCCATAATGATCTCGGTCTTCTCACATCGATTGTTTTTTAACTGAGACAGTCCCCCCCCCCCCGACATAGGCTGTGTCAAGTTGTCAACTAAAGCTAACCATCATTGTTAACTTTTCTTACTGACTTAAAACATTCATTTTATAGCATGGCTATTAATTCTTACTGTGCATATAATGCAGATTTTTCATTATCTTTCGCTTTTGTTCTGAGTCTTCTGATGTACAAATGTATTTTTTATATAAAAAATTACTATTTCTTTGTTGTCTGTAATACTTTCCTAGCTAAACAATCATCTATATTGACTCTGAAATTTACCATTTCAGCCCATTTTATACCAAATTAAGCATCCTTTAACTTTCTCTGCTTTCTGTTGTTGTGAGAAAAGATCTAGAGAAATTAAACTGAAGAGAAAAAGTTGTATTTGGACTCAGAGTTTCAGAGTGTCAGGCCATGACCAATGGTTCAGTTGTTTGGGAGCCTGGAGTAAGGTAGAACACCACGGCAGAAGAACATGATGGGAAAGCTCCTTGTCTCATGATTATCAGAAAGCAAGGAGAGTAACAGGAAGGAGCCGATGACAAAATATGGCCATAAAATTTACATATCTAATGGCCTGCTGCCTCCACAAGGGTTCCCCTTCTGCAGTTTATGCTACCCCAAAATAGCCTGTTAAACTATGACTCCCCTGGGCTGGAAAGATGGCTCATTAAAGGCTAGGCACACAACCAAAACTCCATCAATGAGTCGATGCACTGCTGAATTAGAGCCCTCATGATTTAGTCACCTTGCGGAGGCCCTATCTCTGAGCGTGGCAACACTAGCATCAAGTCTTTAGCATTTGATTTTGGAGGGGTACATAAGATCCAGATCATAATATTCCTGATATGGGGCTTTTGTGACCTTATATTCTAGATATTTGATGCTCTGATTTCATAACCATGACCTTATTTATTTCTGGTTTTGAGTACACTCTGTGTCAAGAACTGCTAACACATTTGAGAAGCCAAAGCAGCTAGTGCCCCACAGCTAGTAATGTCATTTCAGAACATGAAGTCATTAGAGACGATAGCAAAGCAAAACTGGTCAAGCAATGAAAAAAAAGAAAAACCCAGATACAAAGAATGTAACACGCTGTGCCCACACAGCATCATGGAGAAAATATTTACTTCGCGCTTTTCCACCAAAAGGAATCATGTATTACTAAACTAAATGTCTGATTCCACATTGGATACAGAGAACACACTAGAAGTATTTAGACATGATAAACCAGCAACCAGTAATACATGACTTAATGCTGCTCCTGTAATACAAATATAAGGACGCAGTACAGTGCTGGAAGCACTTGCTTAGCAGGTGCTAGGCCATGGCTTCAAGCTCCAACATCACACATGTGTGCACGTGCTACACACATACACACATCCAAACAAACATACAACCTCATTTGAATGAACTCACATTGTAAAGAACTTAAAAATCACCCACAGGACCATCTTGGAATTCAAGAGAGTCTGAGACAATGAGTTATAAAAAGAACTATTCCTTACAAAAGAATTTAAAGTAATAAAAGCAGAAAGAATGAGAGAATTGTAATTTTAAAAATGAAAAGTATAGTCTCCTCACCAATATTTTTATTCAAGAATTTTTAAAATTTATATCCTGATACAAAACACTATTATTTCAAAATCTGTGGTACAGGCTATTGAGTTCAGAGGAGCATATAGGAAATTTATCTTTCCTTTTGGTTCAGTTGACTGAAGAGCAATTCAGATGACACATAAATATGTTCTGCTTTCAGCCAAACTAACAACTTTCATGCATAAAGTTGTTACTTTTCTTTGCTATGGAGTTTGGCCTCTGTCTTTTGTCCAATCCACCGTGCCAGGAGATGAGCTTGGCAATCCTCTAGACAACCGCCATTACACCCATTATTCCTCCATGGTCCCTGCTTCAGTTCCTGCTTCTAGATCCTGCCTACATTCCTGTCTTGAGTTTTTCTGGCTTCCCCTCATGACTGCATGCTGTAAGGTGATATGAACCTTTTCTTCCCAAAGTTGCTTTTCATCACAGTCTTTATCACACTAGAAATCCACCTGCCACAGAAGGCTGCAAATGAAACCACTTAGGAAAGGGAGACTGGGGTGGGAGAGGAACAAATTCACAGAAGAATGCTCCAGTTAGCAGCTACATGAAGCTTGAGAAAACTTCATTTCTTTTAGTTTCCCCCATAGACAAAGAGGATATGAACAGTCCTTATCTGAGGGGAAGACTCTGAGTAAAAAAGATAAAATACAAAAAGTCCTTATATAGTGTGTCACCATATGTATTTCACAAGGGCTCTCCTTATCTTTCTCCTCTTCTTTTTTGGTTTATTTGCAAGTATCTATTTATTTCAATGTAAAAGTATTCCAACAAAGGAAAACCTAAATTGTAATCATAATCAAAGAAATTACCATAGAAGAACATGTATACAAAGTTTATGGGGGAAGCAAATTCCTTTTTATAAAGTTCTCTTAATATTAACATTAATTGTTTATGTAGTGGATTTCACTACCATATTTTCATATTTTTGAATATATTTATTCCCTTCTATTCTTTCTATACAAACAAAGTTCTATGCCTGAGTTCTTACATTCTGTCTTCTGTTCATGTGTAAACCCAAACATTTTTAATGTAAAGAAAATAAAAATAGTTCTAAGCAGAAGGGACAGAGCATATGAAGCCAGGGTACTGTGAAGTCATGTGTAACACCTGTGGAGGTCATGTGTAACACATGTGGGGTTAAACGCCAAATCTGCCAAAATAAAATGTTGAAAGGAAAGACTATGATAGATAAGGGAGGGAAATATGGAGATCCAGTCATGAAGCAACTCACCAACGAAGAGCTTGGAGCTCCTTCCAAAGACAGTTTATTTAGGCTTATCCCAGTCTCAAGCCCTAAAGTGCAATTTAGCAACTTCTCTCCATTGCTATTACTCTCCAAACATACAGAGGTCATGTGAGCCAATTCAGGTTGACATAGAAACGTCATTTCTCTAAATTTCATAAATTTGATATTTTATTCTATGTAAACCAATTCATTAGCAGTCTCATTCAAAAATAAGAATTTTAAGAAAAATTAGCTACCCATAGTGAAAACTTTTAAGAAGTAAAATCTAACATAAAAATGTTTAATAGCTGTGACTGAGTGACTATATTATACTCAGTTTAGTTGCATGCTTATGTTCAGTTTGTATTTGTCTAGACCACACTATAGATTTTTGTCATGATTTTTTCAGTGTAACTGTTATAGCAGCATCTCTCATAAGAACATTAATGCTGAAGGGTACTATGAAATCTCTTACACAGAAGAACAAAGTCTTCAGAGTTATCTAATCTTCTAGGTAGGGAAAGTTCAACCATCATCAAAGTTCAAACACCTTGCCTGTGAAAAAACTCTTCCCTCAACTACACATCCAAACAGATAGGGCTACAGACAAGAGCAGTGTGTTCCTCAGGTGATGGAAAATCACCCAGGGCCTCCACATTTGTTGCTGCAGCAAAATGTGCTTAGGTCTACACATTTCTGTGCTCTATTTGGTGCCTTGCCCAGGGGTGCTAAAAATGGTGCCTAAGAGTAGACTTACATCAGTGCACAAAATAATGCATGTCTACTGTGTAACTCTCATTCTTGGGATGACCTCTGAATGAAAGCTAGTTCAGCAGCCAGGAGCTATGTAGCAAATCATAAAGGTGGGATTTGAACCCTGCAAGTCAGACTCCTAACCACCATATCACATGCCAGAAAAAAGTTTGTCACACAACAACATAATATCGCAAAAGACAAACTAATACCTAGTGTGAGTTATGCCATTATTTTTAATGTTTGACTATGGGTGTGTGTGTGTGTATATATATATATATTTAATATATATTAAATTTAATATATATACACAATTTAAATATATAATATATCTGCTATATTATATATTAAAACCATGATAGAGTACTATAATAAGTTGCATAAATGTGATAAAAATTTTAATATAATTAATGAAAAGTATAACCAAACAAGAAATATACTTTAAAAATACATTATAAATATATTAAGAAACTAAAAGACAATCAAAGCTAAAACTTTTCTGTGATATGTACTTTCTTTGGTCTGTTATGTCTATTTGCTTTGTTTTGGTAAATTTTTGATGCAGTGTGACCACAAACATAGTCCACAAAAGCCTGAATTGAAACTTTCACACACACACACACACACACACACACACACACACACACACACACAATCATCTTCCACAACTAGATGAAATTTTGTAGAATCTCAAGTACCTTTAAGGAAATATTCTGAAATAATAAAAATGATGATTTTATTAAGTTATGGTGAGACTCTTTTATTCCTTAGAAGACAGATCCAGCACTATGCACTTATGGTCTCTACCTCTGTCTTGATCTCTCTGTGTATGAATTTAAATGATGGCACAGGCCGCAGTCTGGACTTTCTGAGCCAGACTCTGTGTGGCAGAATGTTCTTCATCACTATTGGAATCAACTGAGTGAAAAGATTTTCCAGTGCATTACTGTTTTAATTAGTATGTGGATATTTGGAAAACTAGCATTTAATAAAAATTTTAAGCAAATAAAGAGGAGTATGGTACAAGCCTGTAGAACCAGTATATAGGAAGTAGAGGAGTATGGTACACCTGTAGAACCAGAATATAGGAAGTAGAGGAGTATGGTACGAGCCTGTAGAACCAGTATATAGGAAGTAGAGGAGTATGGTACACCTGTAGAACCAGTATATAGGAAGTAGAGGAGTATGGTACACCTGTAGAACCAGTATATAGGAAGTAGAGGAGTATGGTACACCTGTAGAACCAGTATATAGGAAGTAGAGGAGTATGGTACACCTGTAGAACCAGTATATAGGAAGTAGAGGAGTATGGTATGAGCCTGTAGAACCAGTATATAGGAAGTAGAGGAGTATGGTACACCTGTAGAACCAGAATATAGGAAGTAGAGGAGTATGGTACAAGCCTGTAGAACCAGTATATAGGAAGTAGAGGAGTATGGTACAAGCCTGTAGAACCAGTATATAGGAAGTAGAGGAGTATGGTACACCTGTAGAACAGTATATAGGAAGTAGAGGAGTATGGTACAAGCCTGTAGAACCAGTATATAGGAAGTAGAGGAGTATGGTACGAGCCTGTAGAACCAGTATATAGGAAGTAGAGGAGTATGGTACGAGCCTGTAGAACCAGAATATAGCAAGTAGAGGAGTATGGTACACCTGTAGAACCAGTATATAGGAAGTAGAGGAGTATGGTACACCTGTAGAACCAGTATATAGGAAGTAGAGGAGTATGGTACAAGCCTGTAGAACCAGTATATAGGAAGTAGAGGAGTATGGTACGAGCCTGTAGAACCAGTATATAGGAAGTAGAGGAGTATGGTACGAGCCTGTAGAACCAGAATATAGCAAGTAGAGGAGTATGGTACACCTGTAGAACCAGTATATAGGAAGTAGAGGAGTATGGTACACCTGTAGAACCAGTATATAGGAAGTAGAGGAGTATGGTACAA
Source organism: Microtus pennsylvanicus (assembly GCF_037038515.1). NCBI lineage: Eukaryota > Metazoa > Chordata > Mammalia > Rodentia > Cricetidae > Microtus > Microtus pennsylvanicus. The sequence goes on from NC_134584.1 coordinate 71,751,587, forward strand.
GCCTGTAGAACCAGTATATAGGAAGTAGAGGAGTATGGTACACCTGTAGAACCAGAATATAGGAAGTAGAGGAGTATGGTACGAGCCTGTAGAACCAGTATATAGGAAGTAGAGGAGTATGGTACGAGCCTGTAGAACCAGAATATAGGAAGTAGAGGAGTATGGTACACCTGTAGAACCAGTATATAGGAAGTAGAGGAGTATGGTACACCTGTAGAACCAGTATATAGGAAGTAGAGGAGTATGGTACAAGCCTGTAGAACCAGTATATAGGAAGTAGAGGAGTATGGTACACCTGTAGAACCAGTATATAGGAAGTAGAGGAGTATGGTACACCTGTAGAACCAGAATATAGGAAGTAGAGGAGTATGGTACACTGTAGAAACAGTATATAGGAAGTAGAGGAGTATGGTACACCTGTAGAACCAGTATATAGGAAGTAGAGGAGTATGGTACACCTGTAGAACCAGAATATAGGAAGTAGAGGAGTATGGTACGAGCCTGTAGAACCAGTATATAGGAAGTAGAGGAGTATGGTACACCTGTAGAACCAGTATATAGGAAGTAGAGGAGTATGGTACACCTGTAGAACCAGAATATAGGAAGTAGAGGAGTATGGTACGAGCCTGTAGAACCAGTATATAGGAAGTAGAGGAGTATGGTACACCTGTAGAACCAGTATATAGGAAGTAGAGGAGTATGGTACACCTGTAGAACCAGAATATAGGAAGTAGAGGAGTATGGTACGAGCCTGTAGAACCAGTATATAGGAAGTAGAGGAGTATGGTACACCTGTAGAACCAGAATATAGGAAGTAGAGGAGTATGGTACGAGCCTGTAGAACCAGTATATAGGAAGTAGAGGAGTATGGTACACCTGTAGAACAGTATATAGGAAGTAGAGGAGTATGGTACACCTGTAGAACCAGAATATAGGAAGTAGAGGAGTATGGTACGAGCCTGTAGAACCAGTATATAGGAAGTAGAGGAGTATGGTACACCTGTAGAACCAGTATATAGGAAGTAGAGGAGTATGGTACACCTGTAGAACCAGTATATAGGAAGTAGAGGAGTATGGTACAAGCCTGTAGAACCAGTATATAGGAAGTAGAGGAGTATGGTACAAGCCTGTAGAACAGTATATAGGAAGTAGAGGAGTATGGTACACTGTAGAACAGTATATAGGAAGTAGAGGAGTATGGTACGAGCCTGTAGAACAGTATATAGGAAGTAGAGGAGTATGGTACACCTGTAGAACCAGTATATAGGAAGTAGAGGAGTATGGTACAAGCCTGTAGAACCAGTATATAGGAAGTAGAGGAGTATGGTACACCTGTAGAACCAGTATATAGGAAGTAGAGGAGTATGGTACACCTGTAGAACCAGTATATAGGAAGTAGAGGAGTATGGTACGAGCCTGTAGAACAGTATATAGGAAGTAGAGGAGTATGGTACACCTGTAGAACCAGTATATAGGAAGTAGAGGAGTATGGTACGAGCCTGTAGAACAGTATATAGGAAGTAGAGGAGTATGGTACAAGCCTGTAGAACCAGTATATAGGAAGTAGAGGAGTATGGTACACCTGTAGAACCAGTATATAGGAAGTAGAGGAGTATGGTACACTGTAGAACAGTATATAGGAAGTAGAGGAGTATGGTACGAGCCTGTAGAACAGTATATAGGAAGTAGAGGAGTATGGTACACCTGTAGAACCAGTATATAGGAAGTAGAGGAGTATGGTACGAGCCTGTAGAACCAGTATATAGGAAGTAGAGGAGTATGGTACACCTGTAGAACCAGTATATAGGAAGTAGAGGAGTATGGTACAAGCCTGTAGAACCAGTATATAGGAAGTAGAGGAGTATGGTACGAGCCTGTAGAACCAGTATATAGGAAGTAGAGGAGTATGGTACGAGCCTGTAGAACCAGTATATAGGAAGTAGAGGAGTATGGTACACCTGTAGAACCAGTATATAGGAAGTAGAGGAGTATGGTACAAGCCTGTAGAACAGTATATAGGAAGTAGAGGAGTATGGTACACTGTAGAACAGTATATAGGAAGTAGAGGAGTATGGTACAAGCCTGTAGAACCAGTATATAGGAAGTAGAGGAGTATGGTACAAGCCTGTAGAACAGTATATAGGAAGTAGAGGAGTATGGTACACTGTAGAACAGTATATAGGAAGTAGAGGAGTATGGTACAAGCCTGTAGAACCAGTATATAGGAAGTAGAGGAGTATGGTACACCTGTAGAACCAGTATATAGGAAGTAGAGGAGTATGGTACAAGCCTGTAGAACCAGTATATAGGAAGTAGAGGAGTATGGTACGAGCCTGTAGAACCAGTATATAGGAAGTAGAGGAGTATGGTACACCTGTAGAACAGTATATAGGAAGTAGAGGAGTATGGTACACCTGTAGAACCAGTATATAGGAAGTAGAGGAGTATGGTACACCTGTAGAACCAGAATATAGGAAGTAGAGGAGTATGGTACAAGCCTGTAGAACCAGTATATAGGAAGTAGAGGAGTATGGTACACCTGTAGAACCAGTATATAGGAAGTAGAGGAGTATGGTACAAGCCTGTAGAACCAGTATATAGGAAGTAGAGGAGTATGGTACACCTGTAGAACAGTATATAGGAAGTAGAGGAGTATGGTACACCTGTAGAACCAGTATATAGGAAGTAGAGGAGTATGGTACACCTGTAGAACCAGTATATAGGAAGTAGAGGAGTATGGTACACCTGTAGAACCAGTATATAGGAAGTAGAGGAGTATGGTACACCTGTAGAACAGTATATAGGAAGTAGAGGAGTATGGTACGAGCCTGTAGAACAGTATATAGGAAGTAGAGGAGTATGGTACACCTGTAGAACCAGTATATAGGAAGTAGAGGAGTATGGTACAAGCCTGTAGAACCAGTATATAGGAAGTAGAGGAGTATGGTACAAGCCTGTAGAACCAGTATATAGGAAGTAGAGGAGTATGGTACACCTGTAGAACCAGTATATAGGAAGTAGAGGAGTATGGTACACCTGTAGAACCAGTATATAGGAAGTAGAGGAGTATGGTACAAGCCTGTAGAACCAGTATATAGGAAGTAGAGGAGTATGGTACGAGCCTGTAGAACCAGTATATAGGAAGTAGAGGAGTATGGTACACCTGTAGAACCAGTATATAGGAAGTAGAGGAGTATGGTACAAGCCTGTAGAACCAGTATATAGGAAGTAGAGGAGTATGGTACACCTGTAGAACCAGTATATAGGAAGTAGAGGAGTATGGTACGAGCCTGTAGAACCAGTATATAGGAAGTAGAGGAGTATGGTACACCTGTAGAACCAGTATATAGGAAGTAGAGGAGTATGGTACGAGCCTGTAGAACCAGTATATAGGAAGTAGAGGAGTATGGTACACCTGTAGAACCAGTATATAGGAAGTAGAGGAGTATGGTACACTGTAGAACCAGTATATAGGAAGTAGAGGAGTATGGTACAAGCCTGTAGAACCAGTATATAGGAAGTAGAGGAGTATGGTACAAGCCTGTAGAACCAGTATATAGGAAGTAGAGGAGTATGGTACAAGCCTGTAGAACCAGTATATAGGAAGTAGAGGAGTATGGTACACCTGTAGAACCAGTATATAGGAAGTAGAGGAGTATGGTACGAGCCTGTAGAACCAGTATATAGGAAGTAGAGGCAGAAGGATGAGGGGTTCAGACTCATCTTCCACTACCCTATGAATCCCAGGCCAACCTGAGCTACATGAGACCTGATCTCAAACAAAAATACACAAGTTTATGTAATATATTTTGCTATAACTGTATAATCTGTTACAGTTACTGAGCTTATTTAAATTCAAATAATTCATTGAAATTCTTTAAAGGACAAGAAAAATTTCTGATACATGAAGAAAATTAGAACATGCAGTAATGGAATATTGTTATATATCTCTAAATGGTAAAAACAAGTTTATTGGGTCCTTTTCCTAGTTCTTAAAGTTATGACTTTTTAAACTTCTTGGCAGTGCTTTAGACTGAATTTAGAGCCTGTGTATTTCTAATATGTACTTTGCCACTGAGATGTAACCACAGCCCTCAAACAAATTTATTAAAATATTCCTTAAAATTGTATTATATCCTACTATACAAAACCTCATTTTCTAATTTTCCTAATTTGCAATTTTTATTCCTTGAAAAATTCTTACATGGTGTACATAATATACCATGATTTCTTCAGGTGTTCAAAAAACAATGCCACTGCCACCAGGAAATGGTATGCTAAAAATTTCTAAGCTCTCAGTACATCTTGTATTTGCATTGAAGGGAGAGATGTGAAAACTGTTCACTTCCAAATGTTCCTGCATGTTCGCTTCTCTGTGTCCAGATCCATGTAAAACTAAAACAGCAGCTTATAAGAAAACCCCAGCAATTCTGAGCTCACTCTGAAACAGACTTTCTTGCACACCCTACACCTGTGATTATTATTTGGGGCCATTTATCTATCTTATCTTGGATAATCTACAAAACTATTTAAAAGAATGAATTAGCATGTGAAAATCTGTAAGACAAAGATGCATACACCAAAAAAGAGTCTAGGACCTTTTGCCAGTTGCCTGGGGTCTTGAGCAGGGATTTGGAAAAAAAACAATAACAACAAAAAACCAACCAACCAAAAAACAAAAGAGCACCTCCATAATATCTTTGTACTCCAGAGAGCCTCAACAGCAATGGAATATTAAGAAGCATCTGCCTAAAGGGCAGATTCCTGGGCGTGTGCCTGGGAACCAGGGAGGAGGAAGGAATGACAGGTTAAATACCACCTTGCAGGTAGATTTCCATTCTAATGAATGTTTAAGATAACAAGAACTTTGTGTTCTTAGGTTTTTGTTTGTCTTGATTCAACAATGTCAGTTGAGGACTAAGGGCCAGACACGATTCCAGATTCTGGAGTTTCAGAGATGAATGTATCAGCATTTCTCGGCTCCTGGAAATTCCGAACTTGGCAGAAAGCCTAAAAGCAAGGCTGGCCATGTGCTGTTTAAACACCAGTTCCTGGCTGTCTGTTCTGACCTATTTACTGGGCCTGAGCAGAGGCAGTGAAGGTCAAGGGACAGAATAATGACACATCAGTATGCATGCTTAAAACACACCAACCTGGATGTTTTCACAGACCAATTACTTTTGAGAATCTATTCAATGAGGAGGAAAAGTTTCTTTTCTTGATAGTAAATGCTTTCCTCAAAGTCTATTGTCCTGAAAATAGCAATGTAGAAAATTAATGCTTTATTTGGCTAAGTATTAATTATGATGTAGATAAACAAATGAACTAAGAGACAGTATAAAACATGGTACAAATGATGGTACATCGTACAGTTAGTGTCATATTTTGAATAGTTAATTTTAAAACCATTAGTGAGTACTCATTTTCAATCTGAAAATACATGAGAAACCATTTCACCTTTCCAAACGAACACAGATTTTCTCAGTTTGTGTTGTGAATTGGGAGCCTGGAGGAGACAGTACTGAAGGGCTTGGGGACATTTGCTCTTAATAAATGAATAACTGTGAGAACACACCCTTCATGGAATGAGAAACATCAAATAGGATATTTCCCCAAAATCTCATATTAGTATTATTCACCACTTATAAATAAAAATAATATACAATACCTTACAAATATGTATAGAAATATTATCAATGAACCTCTTATTTTATATGATTAATATACATTGGCAAAATGAAAATAAGTATAAATATTTTAAGACACATTTTATTACAAAAGTCTTTGGAGCACATGATAATTAAAGATTAAGTAATAATCAGTATATATTATTAAAGAAATAAAACTGACCTGGCATTGTGAAATACCTTTAATACCAGCACTCTGGAGACAAAACAAATGGATTTCTGTGAGTTCAAGACCAGCCTGTCTATACAGTGAGTTTCAGGACAACCTATCTCAAAACAAGCAGCCAACCAAACAAAAAAGAAATAAAATAAAACCGAGAGACTACCAAGGTTACAGAAAGAAGTAAATCCAAGAATCCCATTTCCCTTAACCTGTAGATGTTATTACACCCAGATCCCATGTGTGCTAATTCTTCTCAATCTAGAAAGCTCTTGGATTCTAGTTTTTCTTTCCCTTTGTTCAAAAACCGATCATTCACAAACACAAAGCAGAGAGGACTCATCCACTGTGTACAATTTGAAAAATCATTTTCTTTGGGTGGGGTAGGGCTAGACCACTTCAGGTTTCATAGCCTGGGCACTACTACTGGGAAACAATACGATACACCTGTTTTTATTTTGGAATTCACTTTTCAATACTGTGTTGTAGTCAAGCTGACTTGAGTATAGACTACTGTGAAAAAGAAGTTATCTGTGCTCAGAGATCACTTTTCTTTTTCCCACATGCTAATAACAAGAGCACGACTTACCTCCGCTGCCCCACAGGAAGTGATGTTCTCACTCTGTGGAAATGGTTTTGTTTGACATAAAGCTGGAAAAGCATGCAGCCATTTAAAGGGACCAGAAGCAAAGCCAGAACCTCTGCTGGATTAGAGAAGCCGAGCTTCCTGCTGGGTTCCAGGTCTTCTACACCTCCCTGACCGAACAGAAGCAACCATGCAAAGCAACTCTCAGCAAGGTGTTAAACATTAATAGTCAGTGTACTATGCTCCCAGCTGACATACAAGCCTGTATGAAATGTTTTAAAAGCAGTAACTATAAAACAGAAGGCAAGGAGAATTATCCTGGAATATCAGAAATCTAAGCAGCTTGTGAAATCTTTGGGTCAGAAATAACTTGCATGGCCCTGAATCGAAACATCTTCACAGCATTTATCCATGGAAAGAAAGCCTTACTAACAGCTGATAATTAACCTGCCTCACACATTCTTTGCTGCAGCATCTGATACTATTATCTGTGTCGTAAACTTCCCCAGAACTTACCATCCTAGTCAGGGTTACTAATGCTGCTATGAAACATCAGGACCAAAAAGCAAGTTGGCCAGGGAGGGTTTATTTGGCTTGCACTTCCACATTGGTGTTCATCACCAAAAGAAGTCAGGACAGGAATCTGAAGGCAGGAGCTGATGCAGAGGTGGATGAATAGTATTGCTTACTGGTTTGCTCCCTCATAGCTTTCCCAGCCTGCTTTCTTATAGAACACACAGTGGGTTGGCCCTTTCCTCACTAGTCACTAACTAAGAAAATGTTCTAGAAGCTGGCCTAGAGCCTGAACTAGTGAGCCATTTTCTCAGTTGAAGTTCCCTCCTCTCAGATAACTATAGCTTATGTCAAGTTGACATAAAACTGGCCAGCACACTCATACCTGGTAGATTCCAATAAATACTTGTAAAGAGGACTGTGTCTAGGTTGAAAATAAATGCACAAGAATCAGCAGAGTCTTAAGAAGATGAAGATCTAGGAACAATGTACAACAATGGATTGCTATCTATTATTCAGCCACTATTTTATACCAGGTGCTACATTTCAATTAAAGCAATACTTAACATGCCACTCACAGAAATCACAAAAGAAAAATTATATTAAGCAGCAGAAAGATTGCTTCTATTGTGATAACAGACAATGCCTGGGACATGAACACACCTGGCAGAGATGAACTCAGTCAGTGTACGTTCATGTTCTCCCACAGTCTGGCAGGAACATGTAGAGGTAAGATCAAAGACAGATTTTCTTCAGGGGCTTGGGCTGCAAGGGTATACATCCAACACAGACCTGACTGCTGAGGCTTCCACCCAACACCAAAGCAACAAGGACAATAAGACCCTCTTGCTTCTACACTACAAAACAATATGAATGCCCTTTAAGCAAAATTTAGAAAGCATATTTATGTAATGATAAGAAGATACAAACTAGTCAGTGTAATGTTGAGGAAACAATACAAACAAAACCAAAAAACAAACAAAAAACCAAAAAAGCTAAAGTTCCCACACAGGCAGATAATGACAAAACCATTGTGACGTTTATGTGGATTTCAGATACCCATTCTCAAGAATGTAAATTCTCAAAAGACAGAAATGTTTTGGTCACCACCAAAGTGCTTGTTATGCTGGTGACTTTCATGTCACTTGTTCTATAATGAGCTGCAGACTCTGCCCTGCCCAACAGGCAGAAGACTAGAGATGTGATAGGATTTTGTAACACTCGAGAACCAGATCCAGACCGCAGAGCTGAGACCAGTGAGGTCTTGGGTTAAACAGACAGAATGGGATCAGCAGAGTCTACTGACTTGCAGAGGTGCTTTCTGAAACACCAACCTTGCATCACTGAGTCTAACAGTTCTGTAATGACTTTCTACTATAAATTAATCCTTTTATCAGAAGACAGCTTCCTTATGTCCATACTACACCAGCTTAAATGTTTGCAAACAAGAAAAGCAAGTCAGAAGTATTTCTGCATAAGTTCCTATTTGCTTTTAGGAGGGATATGCAAAATTAAACTTTAAAAGAGTTGGCAGGTTGGCTGGATCCACAGAATCACTGAACAGAATCATCCTCAGACTTCGCCTATAACAAAAGCAACCAATGTGTAGAAGCTGCTGAACACCCTTCACCAAACCCTATCATGGGGTTTACAAGCACCCTGACTGTAGGCACCCTGACTGTAGACACTAATTATTTTCCCCAAAACACACTACACATTTGCAAAGCAAATGATAAGATTTTTCACATTTTCTGATCTGTCGTGACCAACTGCCACTGCAGAGACAGCTTAATTTCTAACGGGACTCTGGGCTCTGAGCCATAATACAGAGCCTGTGGATCCTTCTTTGGCTGAAAAACAGTTGCCCATTTGCACCACTTCTTGGTAACAGTCAATAACCAGCAAAGACAGATGAAAAAAGGCTATGCTTTCTCTGTTCTTTGTCTTTCTCTTTTTTCTCTGACCACTAAGAGCTCGAGTCATAGCAAACAGCACAATCCCTAAAGGAAGGAACTCAGGTTCTAGGAAAATTGTTAACAGCCATGGTGCATGTTCCATGGGAATTAAGTCACTAGAAGTTTGGTTTTATTTGTATTGCTCTTTTATTTTATTAACACACTGACTATTGGTTTTACCAAGAGGCAAAGTGTCCTGGACATCTAAGTGCTGATGCCAGTAAATGTGGCATATAATATATCAACTTTAATACTCACTTAGCCACTGCTTGTCATGCTCTCAAGATATAGTCCTGTTCTTTGCCAGAACTAAGTATGCCAACACTCAGGATGTCTTGTTGGCAAGCATTTAAAAGGACTTTACCCTCTACTACTGTGGTGGATAACACTTACTGCAACTGTCCCCGACTTTCTACGTCTGCTATAAATTACAACTCTGTAAGTCCATGAAATTTCCACGGTACACTTTATCTTAAGAGGTCAGAAAAACAATCCTCTTTCCAAACAGCAAACTCCCTGTGGAAGGACTCATTGTTTTGTAAGGACAGAAAAAATGATCAGTTCCTAGAGCTAGAGGGAAGGATTCTCTGGGAAACACTTTACCATCTGCAGTAAACAAACACGCAGTGCACGTTCAGCTTTTCCTGGTACAGACACACATGCATGGTCTGAATCTGTGCAATGGAGAAGGGTTAATCACCCTCTAGAGTGGATGTTACGCTTCTGTGTTCTTCCTGTCTCAATTGTGCCTTCTTAAAATTAAACACATAGAAGAAATTAGCCATTTTTTAATCCAGGAGTGAACTTGAAGGTACGCTTTGCTTGCTGGTTCCCCGAAGAAAGAATGACAATGAAATAAGCAGGAAGAATCAAGTCCCACAAAATGTTGTTTCTTTTATGCTTTGTTTGCTGTAAATATATTCATAAAATGTGGTTGGCAAAACGACCGGGTTCGCTGTCTTCACGCTTCACACCGAAATCTATTCCAGTTCAGCCTATGGTTGTTAAAAACCAAATACTGTTTCCATAGCTCGTGCTTTTAGCTCATAAAATGTTCAGAACATTTAAATATTTTATTATACTCATCAAATAATAAAATCAGAGTGCTAAAAAGTTTTATTGCAGACAGAACTTTTAATCTAAAACCCTACTTGCACAAGCATGAAGTCTAACACATGCACATACCACACACACATCACACATACAACATGCACACACATGCACATGTACACACACAGACACACACCACACACCATATACATGCACACACACACGCACACATCCCATAATGAAAAGCATATTGTTGCTATGAAACACCATAACCAGAAGCAACTCAGGGAGGAAAGGTTTTGCTTTACTTACACTTTTTTGCTGCATTTATTCATAGATGGAAGTCCGGACAGGAGCTCAAGTAGTGCTGCAGTTGGCGGCAAGAGCTGATGCAGAGGCCATGGAAGAGTGTTCCTTATTGGCTTGCTCCTTATGGCTTGCTCAGACCTTTTTATAGAACCCAGAACCATCAGTCCAATGATGGCCCCACCAATAGGCTGGGCCTTCTCCCATCAATCACTACTTAGGAAAATGTTCTACAGGCTTGCCTACAACCTGATGGAGACATTTTCTCAGCTAAGGCTTCTGCCTTCCAGTGACTCCCACTTGTGTCAAACTGACATAAAACTAGTCAGGACAGAAAATAAGTGACATGGACTTTCTCAATAATTGATATCAATGTGGGTCTCTGTCTCTGTCTCCTTTCATTGCCTGATGAAGGTTAATATTCAGGAGGATGCCTATATGTTTTTCTTTGGGTTCTCCTTATTTAGCTTCTCTAGGATCACTAATTATAGGCTCAATGTCCTTTATTTATGGCTAGAAACCAAATATGAGTGAGTACATCCCGTGTTCCTCTTTTTTGGGTCTGGCTTACCTCACTCAGGATAGTGTTTTCTATTTCCATCCATTTGCATGCAAAATTCAAGAAGTCCTTGTTTTTTACTGCTGAGTAGTACTCTAATATGTATATATTCCATACTTTCTTCATCCATTCTTCCATTGAGGGCATCTAGGTTGTTTCCAGGTTCTGGCTATTACAAACAATGCTGCTATGAACATAGTTGAGCATATACTTTTGTTGTATGATAGGGCATCTCTTGGGTATATTCCCAAGAGTGGAATTGCTGGGTCCAGGGGTAGGTTGATCCCGAATTTCCTGAGAAACCGCCATACTGCTTTCCAAAGTGGTTGCACAAGTTTGCATTCCCACCAACAATGGATGAGTGTACCCCTTTCTCCACAACTTCTCCAGCAAAGGCTATCATTGGTGTTTTTTATTTTAGCTATTCTGACAGGTGTAAGATGGTATCTTAAGGTCCAAATAAGTAGAAGGAGAGAGAGCACGAACAAGGAACTTAGGACCGCGAGGGGTGCACCCACACACTGGGACAATGGGGATGTTCTATTGGGAACTCACCAAGGCCAGCTGGCCTGGGTCTGAAAAAGCCTAGGATAAAACCGGACTTGCTGAACATAGCGGACAATGAGGACTACTGAGAACTCAAGAACAATGGCAATGGGTTTTTGATCCTACTGCACGTACTGGATGCTCATCTTACTAGACCTGGATGGAGGTGGGTGGTCCTTGGACTTCCCACAGGGCAGGGAACCCTGATTGCTCTTTGGGCTGACGAGGCAGGGGGATTTAATTGGTGGAGGGGGAGGGAAATGGGAGGCAGTGGCGGGGAAGAGACAGAAATCTTTAATAAATAAATAAATTAAAAAAATAAAAAATAAAAAAGTTTACAGGAAAAAAATAATTGATATCGAATGGTTAATTTAGTTCTTCTGGTATCAATTTAAATCAGTTTCAAAGGAATATCTCCATGCGTGTCTTACACACTGCTTACTCTTTTCTTCTAGTTCTTTATTTTTTGCCTGTGTCTGTCAACAGACCAAAAATTTTGTCAGAATTATTTTGATCTCTCTTATACATAGTAAACTGAAATGCTTGCAGAAAAACACAAGTATTTTAAAAAGAACACATACATACCAAGTAACATTATCCACAGAAATCATATCTATGATTGGGAGGGAATAAAATCCAGATGTCAATATTGATAAGAATGCCCTCTGTCCATCTTATATAACATCCTTCTGATCCCACCCCAGTTCCTCCCCTGAATGGTGACAAAATACAGCTCTCAAGTTAGCACGGATGGATCTACTCCTAGAACAAACCTGCATGCTAGTATTTTAAAATATAGAATATTAACTGACTGCTCAAACACCATGTTAAGCTTCCCACAGTTTTCTTTACACACATCATGAGTGACATTTGAAAGCTAGAACACTGCAGTTTAAAATGTTAACTATATCTATCACTCTGTTCCCTAAAAACGTTTGAAAAATGTTTTGAAATGAGCCTTAAAAAACTTTGAATTTTCCCATGAAATTCTATGTAGACATATAGCAACCTTCTTTCCACCTAATCATTTATTTAACTTTAAAAATTAATCCAATATCAACATGTAGAAGAATGAAAATAGATCCATATCTATTGCCAAAACTCAAGTCCAAATGGATCAAAGACCTCAACATAAAGCCAGCCACACTGAATCTCACAGAAGAGAAAGTGGGAAGTACACTTGAACGCATTGGCACAGGAGACCACTTCCTAAACATAACACCAGTAGCACAGACACTGAGAGAAACAATTAATAAATTGGACCTCCTGAAACTGAAAAGCTTCTGTAAAGCAAAGGACACGGTCAACAACACAAAATGGCAGCCTACAGAATGGCAAAAGGTCTTCACCAACCCCACATTAGACAGAGGACTGATCTCCAAAATATATTAAAAAATCATAGATTGTTCATTGAAAGAACAAATAATACAATAAAAAACAGAGTGCAGACCTAAACAGAGAACTCTCAGCAGAAGATTCTAAAATGAATGAAAGACACCTAAGGAAATGCTCGACATCTTTAGGCATCAGAGAAATGCAAATCAAAACAACCCTGAGATTCCATCTTCTATGTGTCAGAATGGCCAAGATCAAAAACACTGATGAGAACTTATGCTGGAGAGGTTGTGGGGAAAAGGGAACACTTTTGCATTGCTGGTGGGAATGCAAACTGGTACAGCCCTTTTGGATATCAGTATGGCAATTTCTCAGAAAATTAAAACCTCAAGTTCCAGCAATATCACTTGATGTGGGAGTGTCATATATCAATCTGTTGATTTCATTGGTTAAGTAATAAACAAACTGCTTGGCTGGCCCTCATAGTTTAGAACACAGGTGGGTGGAGTAAACAGAACAGAATTCTGGGAAGAAGAGGAAGTGAGCTCAGACTCGACAGCTCTCCTCTCGGGGGCAGACAACTGAGAGACGCCATCCTCTCCTCTTCTGGGCAGACACACGCGATGAAGCTCCGATCCAGGATGGACGTAGGCTAGAATCTTCCCTGTAAGCGCACCTTGCGGTGCTACACACAGATGATTAGAAATGGGCTAAATTAATATGGAAGAATTAGCCTAGAAGAGAATGGGCCAAGCAGTGTTTAAAAGAATACAGTTTCCGTGTAATTATTTCGGATAAAGCTAGCCGTGGGGGCGGCTGGGTGCCGGGGATGCAGCCCCGCTGCTCCTATTTCAACAATCACTTTTGGGCATATATCCAAAGGATGCTCAATAGTGCCACAAGGACATGTGCACAACTTTGTTCTATCTACCAGCATTGTTTGTTATAGTCAGAACCTGGAAACAACTTAAATGCCCCTCAACTGAAGAATGGATAAGTAAAATGTGGTACATTTACTCAATGGAGTACTACACAGCAGAAAAAATAATGACATCTTGAAATTTTTAGGCAAATGGATGAATCTACGAGGTAACCCAGACCCAGAAAGAGAAATATCATATGTACTCACTCATAAATGGTTTTTAAACATAAAGCAAAGAAAAAAGTAAATTACTTATGAAACTATAATTTTAAAGTAGACAGTAGATTTAGACATTCAGTAATTTTGACCAACTCCTATACAAAGTTAGCTATTAAAATGGCACAGAAATGTGTACACTTACAACATGGTAAACCTTAGGAACTGGGAATGTAGCTCAGCTGGCAGAAAGCTTGCATGTGTGATGTCGCAGGTTTGATCCCTAGCACAGCATAAAACCAGGTCAGGTAGGAGAGGCAGGAGGATCAGAAATTAAAGGTCATCCTCTGGGGCCACATAGTGACTGGGGCAGCTTGATTGGCGTGAGCCTTTACTGTCTTTCTCCCTCTGCAGTTCAAATGTCTGCTGCCCTCTCTTGCTGAGGAAAGCTTTGGGTTCCTTAAGAGAAAAGGATTCAGAAGATGTTCACCTACAGTTCTCAAGAAAGCATTTGTATTTTAATAAGATTGGGATATTTTTATCGAGCCCAGAGGAATATACAAATAAGGGTAATCTGAGACATTCTTGGATGTTTAGACACGTGGAAGACATTTTCAAGGGGGAAATCTATACAAATTTAAGACTAAAATGCCAGTTGTATATCTAACCTTGAACCTAGAGATGCTGGAAAGATTCTGGGGATGAAGATCTTTATTTGTATGGAGAATAGCTAATGCAGCACAATTAGGATTTCAGAAAGAAAGCAAGAATTAGTCAGTTTGTACTTGGGAGTTCTCAGTCAACTGGCCCCAGCTGCCTGGTGTTCTCTGTAGAAGAGTTCAGATGTGAACTGCGGGTGGGCGTGGCAGGGAACACGAACTGACAGATCTGTGTGGGAAAGCACTCACTGTCTGTCAGACTGTCTTTATAAAATGGGAAAATCTGACTCAAAAGGTGTAGAGATTCAACAAAAATCTCAAGTGAATGCTTTAAAATGTTCCTGTCACCTTAAAAGCTAGGCTCAGTTTATGATTTTCCATCCCCCCAACATCCCACTATGAAGTGGAGGCCAAACTACTTTCTCCTGTTGTTCTCAACACTCAGTTACAACAGAAACCAGTGCCTGTGTGTGGTGTGTTAGCTCACTTGTCCAGAGGGATTTGGACTCTTGTTTAAAACTAACCCCAGGTAGACCCAGGTTAGCACTCCAAAGATAATTCAGTTCCATTTGCACAATACAGTAACAAATATGCCATCACTCTTCTGTCATTGACTGCCACTCAAGACTGGAAGGTGGGGTTTATGCGGGAGTGGGTAGAAGATAGGAGCTTCAATAACTCTGTTCTGGTCAGGGTTATGTCCAACATGGCCTTCTGAAATCAGCTATCTTGCTAACCATTGTCCAGGCAGCTCTGGAGCCCCGGGAGGAGGACTAGCTCACAACTGTTCACCCTCAGTCAGAGGTGCAGGGATGACATTTTAAGCGGTGGGTCTAGGGCATGAGTCAAGAGGGCTGACTGTTTTGGAGAATTCCAACCTTTGAAGGTCAGAAAGAGGATCACAGCGAACGAATCAGACTCAGAACACCCATAAAGCAATAATTTAAAATTAATTAGTAGCTTGGAAAGATGGCTCAGTATCGAAGAGCACTTGCTGCTCTTGCAGAGCAGGTTAGTGTTCAGAACCTTCTGTAACTCCAGTTCCAAGGGGTGTGACGCCTTCGGACTTCTATGAGCACCAGGCACACAAGTGGTGCATAAATTAATTCATCCAAGCAAACACTCATACACATAAAGTAAATTAAACTTCATTGTTGAAATAAGAGTGGCAGGGCTACGTTCCCGGCACCCTGGAGCCCACACGGCTAGCTTTATACCCGAAATAATTACACAGAAACTGTATTCTTTTAAACACTGCCTGGCCCATTAGTTTTAGCCTCTTATCGGCTAGCTCTTACATATTGATCTAACCCATTTCTAATAATCCCTGTAACACCACGAAGTGTCTTACCAGGGAGGATCTTAACTTGCGTCTGTGTCCGGAGGGAGAATCATGGCGACTCTGACTCGGCTTCTTTCTCCCAGCATTTTGTTCTGTTTACTCCGCCTGTCTAAATTCTACCCTATCAGAGGGCCAAGCAGTTTCTTTATTAATTAACCAATGAAAGCAACAGATAAGATACAAGACCCACCTCCATCACTTCATGATGAGTGAGGGGACTACCGTAAAAGGCTTACCCATGACACTGTTGAAACACCATCCAGCATGTGTTACTGCTGCTCTACAGGTGGGTGCTGGTGAAGAACAGAATGGGACTAAAATGAAAGCCCAGGCCAGACTGCCCGGACTCCACTGCTTGTCAGCTGTGAGACCTGGGCAAGCCATTCAACCGATTTTATTTGTAAGATGTGTCTTTTTATGGTACAGACTTTCTATAGTGATGGTGAAAGTTCATTGAGTAAGTACATACCAAAATTTGAAACAATGACTGACACATAGTAAGCTTTATAGAGGTTATTATTGTTATTATTATTTATTTTGAATTTGGCAAAATAATGATCTTAATCTAAGCCATTTTAATACTGACATAGAAATAAAAACCCACTCGAACTTATGACATGAAGAGCACATTGCACAAGAAGAAATAGAGAATTGATATAATTTCAAAACTGAATTTACTTATTTGTAAAGCAATAGCACTAAAAGGCATTGACAAGTTAAAAATTCTGGGAAGAAATTGATTCTACAAGAAGGAAATGATTCTACAAGAGTAAAAAGAGGTAATTACATTATGGATTCTTGAGCAGTGGCTAGGATCCACAGGCTAAATGATGCCTGTGGCTTAGAAGAGACAGTGTCTGTTGGGCCTCATGTCCTAGGAGGGACAGTTCAAACCAATGAAAACTAACAGTGGTAATATGTGGTAGCATACACCCAGATACAGTTGTTTTCTCTATATTTGGAAATGTGGTTGCTGGGGGAGAAGTTAGTGGAGGTTGGAGAACTGCAATGAGTGAAAACATTGTCTCAGAGGAGGTGGATTTGTTGGCTAAGAATTGTCTGATAATATTGATTAGACATGTAAAATTGGCAATCATGGCTAAAGAATCCAGTCAACATTACAAAAAATATTTGTTCAAAATTAACCCTAGAAGTATTTTATAACAATAAGATAATGAATTTTCCCATATTCATTCCATATTAGACTAAATACTAAATGTTAGAATTATTTGTTTAAAATTAACTATTAAAATTATCTGTTGTCTTAAGAATTTGATTTTTCCTTTAATATATAGATAGCTATGCATTATTTATAGACATATTAGTATTTAATTAGAACATTTATTTTCATGCTTCAGCATGGGACTTACCAAAACTGATGGTTAGTAACTATAGAGCCAAGACCATATTCATGCTTACATGATTCAGTATCCCAGTAAGTAAATGTTATAAATGGTAATGTTATGTGTTTACTTGGCTGGCTGAGAATGTGTCAGTCTATGGTTGAACACTTGTTTGCGTGCTTCTGTGATGTGTTTCCAAAGGAGGTCCGTGATCAAGTGGATGAAATTTACCCTCAACGTACTGAGGCGCCACCAACATGCTATGGATTAGAGAATGGCAAAGAGGAGAGGGAGGTTTAAGTCTTCTTCTTTGGAGCTAGGGACATTGAGTTGCTGATCCCTGAGCTTCCAGATGCAGGGACTTACATCAGTGGGCTGCCATGATCCATGTGAGCCAATCTCCAACAGAGAGACAGGAATGCACTAATTGCTTGACTGTATGAAAGACTATAGATCTGTGCTTTGACATTTTGTCTCTTTAAAAATGTCCCAGAACATCTGCTCTCTCCATCATTCACTGATGAAACACATCCCAAGGAAGGAAGACTAGCATCCCAAGCTTTATAGAAAAGCGATGGCATGAAGCCTGTTTTCAGCATTTGCATCCTGTACAGGTTCCCATGACGACACAACCCTGATCTACTGGGATTTACGATGACTAAACTGTCTGATGTGCAATTCCCCTCTGTATGCTGTTGCTGATAGCCCCAACACTATACAGTAATTGCTCAGCCATCTTTTCAAGACTGATTTATCAAAACCACGGGATCTTGTAAAGGCTAAACCAAAAGGCAAGGCTTTTTGGCATTATTGCTTTGTGGATAAAGTCACTGTCCTTTGCTGCAGATTTTTCACTGTAGCTAACTCCCTCTCTCTTATATATTTGGGGATTTATTCCCACAGCTCAGAATTGTTTTGTAAGAACAGTTTTCCACTGCCAGGCCTTGTGCCTCTCTCCTGGATAAACACAGAGATCTACCTTCCTGCAATAATCTTTATCAGTAGACACCTAGCCAAAGCTTATGGCCCAGGCATAGAGCATCTCATTGAAGATATTCACAGATCTCCAAGGACACAGAATTATTACCTGCCCAAGATGCTGCTCTGGTTTAACCCCCAACACCCACAATCAGAATGAATGATAACAGCATAGACTGGAACTGATAATTTAGAGGTCTGGGGCTCTTCTTCACTTAGAACAGTAAGTCTAACTCCAGGCCTAGGTCCATAGAAATTACAGTGTCCAGTATATGTGCTATCTGGTCAAGAGCCATTAGCTTCCCCTAGGTTTCCTAGTTACCTCACAGCCTCTATGTATACTTGGAGAAAAGAAGTGGTATGCTGATTTAAAAAACCTGTGCCCTATTCATAATTTTACTGAAAATAAACTCCTTACTAACTCTAAATAAAGCTCTTTACTAACCACCTAAAAACAGAATGTAGCACACTAAACTTTCTCTCTAGAATTCCCTGATGATTTAATTTCCTTAACTTACTTTCTCTTTTAGGGAGTACACAGGACATGTACTAATCACTCCTATGGATCTCTCTCTGTCTCTTTCTCTGTCTCTGTCTCTCTCTCTGTGTCTCTCTCTGTCTCTCTCTCTTTCTGTGCGTGTGTGTGTGTGTGTGTGTGTGTGTGTGTGTGTGTGTGTGTGTGAAAACTCTTACCTGATTTTTTATGGGGAAAAAGAATTCCAGCCCTGGTACCAGTGAGGGCTGGAGAGCTGTTGGTTTTAAGGATATATATGTCTGGGAATATTTGTAATGAGGACAATGGAGAACAAGTAATGGGCATAACAATGAGAGATGGTGGACAGGAGAGAGAAGAATAAAGAAACATGGATAGATGATTCCTGTTGTGAGTCGATTTCTTACCCCTCAAATCTTAACCCTCAGATTTCTAGCCCCCTTTATCTATCTGTGGTGTCTTTAATTGAATCCAAAAGGTGAAAACTTTTAAGGCTCTCTAAATTTTATGAATGTGTTTTATTGCCATTGGTTAATAAAGAAGCTACTTTCAGCCAATGGCTTAACAGAGCAAATCCAGGTGGAAAATCCAAACAGAGATGTTGAGAGAGAGAGAGAGAGAGAGAGAGAGAGAGAGAGAGAGAGAGAGAAGGTAGAGTCAGAGAGACACCATGTAGCTGCCAAAGGAGAAAGATGCCTACCAGTAGGCCACAGCCTTGTGGTGATACATAGATTAAATGAAATGGGTTAATTTGAGATATCAGAGTTAGTCAGGAATATGTCTAAATCATTGGTCAAGTAGTGTTGTAATTAATATAGTTTCTGCGTGATTATTTTGGGTCTGAGTGACCAGGAAATAAACGAGCAGTCTCTGCCTACACTTCTTAGTGAAACTACTTCATAATGTAGTAGAAATGACAAAGATTTCTTCTCTCCTTTTCCTCCTTCTCCTTCTTCTTAAATTACTGATGTGGGAGTGTCATATCAATCTGTTGATTTCTTTGGCTAAGCAATAAAGAAACTGCTAGGCCCATTTGATAGGCCCACCCTTAGGTGGGTGGAGTAAACAGAACAGAACGCTGGGAGGAAGAGGAAGTGAGGTCAGACTCCACAGCTCTCCTCTCGGGAGCAGACGTCCGCCATGCTCCCGGCTCCTGGTCAGACTCGACAGCTCTCCTCTCCAGAGCAGACGCAGGAGAGACGCCATGCTACCTGCTCCAGGGAAGACGCACACCATGCCCCAGCTCCGACCCAGGATGGACTTAGGCTAGAATCTTCCCGGTAAGCGCACCTAGGGGCGCTACATAGATTATTAGAAATGGGCCAGAGCAGTGTTTAAAAGAATACAGTTTCCATGTAATTATTTGGGGCATAAACTAGCCGAGCCGGGCAGGCGGCTGGGGTGTTTGGGGACGCAACCCCGCCGCCGCCCATATTACTACAAATGACGCCCAGACGTGTGGCTAACTAAACCCACTTAAAAAACCTGAGAAGGCTTAAAAATAAGGGAGAGAGCATTTAACACAGATTTTTGCTGTTTGTTGGTGGCGTGCTGTAGAGAGATTTCCTGATTCAGCAACAGCAGCAGAAAAAAAGCTGCGTTATTTTAAAGTGTGGCTTCCCGGGGCTGTGCCGCCAGTGCAAACTCTGGCTTTATGTTTGTGTTCCCGCTTGGGATCGGAAGGAGAGTGCTCTGAGACCGTGAAGATGACTCAGAGCTCCCCGCCTGCTCCTGGGCAGAAGGCAGAATCAGGCTTAGGCAGGCGGAAGAGCATGGCGGATTCCTGCCGCCATACAGGGACGTGTTTTCAGACTGCGTAGTGCTCTGCGTGTCAGATTTGGATGTTACTTGGATGAAAAGAATTTCTGTACTGCATGCTCAGTCTCAGAATTAAAGTGCTGAGTGCCGCTCCTACCTGGTAGCCCCAGAGCTAGCACAAAATGGTACGTCTTCCATTTTGAAATTTTCCTGACTCAGCTTCAGCTGCAAATCCCTGCAGCTCATTAAGAGGTCCTGCCACGAAACACTTAAATGGTGTTGACAAAAAGCTGAATGCATGCTTTTCGGTTTTCAGCCGTAGCAGGAAAAAGCTGCGCCATTTAAAAATGCCGGCTTTCTGGGCCATCCTGCCAGGGCAAACTCTGACTGTTTGAGGCAGGAGGGCCGGCTACCGAGAGGACTTGAGTGTTGTCTGTTGTAGCTCGCTGGCTGGCAGGGACCTTGAAATGCCAGTTGTGGCTATAAACATGGCTACAGCCAGTACCTCAGCTATGAGGCTGGAAAGTTAAGGAATGGACTGGATCTAGCTGGCAAAGCCACGCCTTTAGTCCTACTGATATTGCTCAGTAATTTAAAGGCTCATGTGGTCAGAAAAAGAGAGATATACAGTTAAAGAAAGATTCAAAGACAGAGAAAATTTCTGAATGGTTTAAAGTGTGTTAAAATATATGCAAGCTGAAAGTTGAAGTTCTTAAAGCAAAAAACAAAAAAAAAGGAAGAGAGTTGTTGTGTGTACACACCTTTAATCCCAACACTTGGGAGGCAGAGGGAGATAGACCTCTGTGACTTCAAGGTGTGGTAGCACACGCCTTTAATCCCAGTGCCTAGAAGGCAGAGATGAACAGATCTCTGTGAGTTCAAGGTGTAGTAGCAAACACCTTTAATCCCAGTGCCTGGGAGGCAGAGACAGGCGGATCTCTGAGAGTTCAAAGAGAGCCTGGTCTACAGGGTTATTCCAGGTCAAAGATATGCGCTCAAAAAAACAAAAACTTAATCTAGGAATGTCTCAGATTAGATTCTTAAGCGCCTAATGATTTAAAGGCGCAAATCAAAAGTGCTCCTGGATAGTAAAAAATTACAGATTCACAATAGGACAGATTCAGACCACTAAATGAGTCACACTGTTGGATGAATGTACGTAGGCTTGGGAGAGAGAAGAAAAAGAATATAGAGAATAAAGTTAATGGTTTAAAAAGAAAAAAGTAAAGTCTTTAAAGAGACAGAGTACAGATAGTTATAGATATAAATAAAAATAAGCGCGTAAAAATGAAAAATTCACAGAGAGTCTGGATTATGTACATTGTGTTTTCTTTAAAATTTTTGACTGTGAAGGAGCTAAGTACAGAGAGACATTTCATTATAAGGGCTGCCAAGTGGAACCAGAACGGATATCATGAGGGTATGATTTCAAAATTTGGATCTAAGGATATGATACTTTGGAAAAGAGATTCTGCTTTTGTTTTCACAGAGGATCAGACCTTGTGGATTGCATTTATCCCGATTTGGTATGATGGACCACGTCCTCCTGAAGGGTTGCTGTGAACATCTTCAGAAAATTGCTTTGCTCAACTGCCAACTGAGATGAAACTAGCACACAGGTTATACCAAGAAAGACCTAATTAACGACGCCCCCATTCAGCAGGAAGCAGTTTGGTGAGAAAAACTGCGCCCATGTTCCCAAATATGGTTTATAAACGTTCTTTTACATTTAAAGGGGGATATGATATAGATATGAATAATTTGCATTAGTATAGATTTTGCTTTATTTATAGAGATTTAAGGTCAATTTTGTTATATGTATAAATGTTTCTGATGTAACTTTTACTTGATAACTGTTTTGTTATATGTAATTTTACTATGTTAAAGTTAAAGCCTTCCTTTTTTTGTTTAAACAGAAAAAGGGGAAGTGATGTGGGAGTGTCATATCAATCTGTTGATTTCTTTGGCTAAGCAATAAAGAAACTGCTAGGCCCATTTGATAGGCCCACCCTTAGGTGGGTGGAGTAAACAGAACAGAACGCTGGGAGGAAGAGGAAGTGAGGTCAGACTCCACAGCTCTCCTCTCGGGAGCAGACGTCCGCCATGCTCCCGGCTCCTGGTCAGACTCGACAGCTCTCCTCTCCAGAGCAGACGCAGGAGAGACGCCATGCTACCTGCTCCAGGGAAGACGCACACCATGCCCCAGCTCCGACCCAGGATGGACTTAGGCTAGAATCTTCCCGGTAAGCGCACCTAGGGGCGCTACATAGATTATTAGAAATGGGCCAGAGCAGTGTTTAAAAGAATACAGTTTCCATGTAATTATTTGGGGCATAAACTAGCCGAGCCGGGCAGGCGGCTGGGGTGTTTGGGGACGCAACCCCGCCGCCGCCCATATTACTACAAATTACTTTCTGAGTTTCATCTTTTTTAATCTTTTTATTTTGTTAGATCTTAGTGCTTTCATTTGGGCATCAAAGATACCACTTTACCTAAAGCAGACTGTGGTTAAAACATAAGACCATTTTTCTACTGTCTTTCAACAGCAATAGCAACAAGACCCAACTCACTAGATTTTCATCCTTAAAGAACAAAACATGCTAAAAGGTCAAGGCATTTCTCAACATGGAAATTACACACGGAGACAAAGCTGGGATATTGAGTCAGTGCCATATTAAAAAAAAAATAATTCTTACCCTTGGAGTGCTTTAAAATCTGAGTGAGCCCAAATTTGAATTCTGTACTTCTGCCTATATGTCACCTATATTTCCCTAATGAATGCCTTTGTGCTATAGTTATTGTACAGCACAAAAAAAATCCAAAGAGATATATGAATGAATGAGGTATTTCTTGTCCTAATTGATTTTTAACAGAGTTAAAAAGAATTTACTGAATCCAACCAAGCTGAAAAACACAAAAAGGGTTTATTTACCTCTAACCAAATCATTGTTTTCAGCACACTATATTTGAGTTCTCTCTCTCTCTCTCTCTCTCTCTCTCTCTCTCTCTCTCTCTCTCATATATATATGTCTGTCTATCTCTCTCTCTCACACACACACAAACATTCATTATTTAGTGGTATGTGTTGAAGGAGGCTGCTAGTTAGTTTCTGGCCGCTTAGCCCCAAAATAATCACACAGAAACTGTATTAATTAAATCGCTGCTTGGCCCATTAAGTCCAGCTTCTTATTGGTTCAACCCATTTCTATGAATCTGTGTATCACCACATGGCTATGGCTTACTGGCTTAAGTTCCAGTGTCTGTCTTTAACGGGGCTACGTGGCTTCTCTCTGACTCTGCCTTCTTCCTCCCAGCATTCAGTTTAGTTTTCCCAACCTAGCTAAGTTCTACGATGCTATAGGTTCAAAGCAGTTTCTTTATTCATTAATGGTAATCACAGCATATAGAGGGGAATCCTGCATCAGCCAGGGACATGGGAAAATCTATAATTTAAGATTAAAGCTATGCATTCACTATAGGTTATAAAAACTAATTACTTGAGCAGTCCAACGAATAGTAACACAATTACATAAAAGCAAAATGATGTAAACAGTCTAAGTACACAGTGGGGAAACAGATTGAGTACATATTTTTGAATGGTCTTAAGGCTTATTGTTAACTTGGTTACGAGGTCAGCCAAAGGTTCAATTTCTGAAGGCTAGATGTATATCAGGAAAAACTATTCACACAGGACATTATATATGGTGAAGATAGGGAATAACATCCATCATTATTATGAGATTATCAATTTATACATTTCCTTCCTTGACCTACAGGAGGTAAGTGTTTGTGTTCCTGGCTAGAAGACCCTGCTCTTTAGGCTCTAGCTCCCAGAGACAAATCCTGGGCCCCAGTGCTACCTAACAAAGCTCCAGAGAACTAGCAGCAGCCTCCTCACACCCCTAAATATGCCTTGCCATATCAGCAGCCATTGGAGGCATGCCCCCCCCTGCACCTAAAGGAGCTATCACCAGTCACAGGCCCCAAATGCACCTGGAGGAAGAATGAACACTTAAGCCACAGGCTCCACCTGCACCAATTGGAGGAAAAGGGAACCTCGGACACACAAACCCCATCCACATGGACTGGAGAAAGTAATGGGTAGACAGGAGTATAGAAGCACATTCCACAGCATGAAGAGCAATACGGCACCACCAGAAGCTAGTGGTTCTATACTAGGAAGACCTGAACATTCCAACGCAGATGCAGCAGAAGAAAATGACCTGAAAAATAATGTTATGAAGATGATAGAGACCCTTAAAAAGGAAATGAAAAATTGCTCTAAAGAAGTGAAGGGAAAGGCTAACAAAAAGTTGGAAGAAATCAATAAATCCCTTAAAGAAAGCAAAGAAAGTCAAGAAAAGCAAAACAAAATGATAAAACAGGTGAAGGAAACCATTCAAGACCTGAAAACTGAAATAGAGGCAATAAAGAAAACATAAACTAAGGAAATCCTGAAAATGGAAAATTTGGGTAAACAATCAGGAAGTACAGATGCAAGTATAACCAGCAGGATACAAGAGATTGAAAAAGAGAATCTCAGGTGTTGAAGATATGCTATAAAAAAATAGATTCATCAGTAAAAGGAAACATTAAATCCGAACAAGTTCTTAAAACAAAATATCCAGGAAATCTCGGACACTATGAAAAGACCAAACCTAAGAATAATAGGGGTAGAAGAAGGACAAGAATTCCAACCCCAAGGTTCAGAAAGCATATTCAATAAAATTATAGAAGAAATCTTTCCCAACCTGAAGAAAGACATTCACATGAAAGTACAAGAAGCTTACAGAACATCAAATAGACAGGACCAAAATAAGAGTCACCTTGTCACATAATAATGAAAACATTAAACATACAGAATAAAGAAAAAAATATTAAAAGTTGCAAAGGAAAAAGGCCAAGTAACATATAAAGAAAGACCTATCAGAATTACACCTGACTTGACTTCTGAACAGAAACTCTAAAACCTAGAAGGTCCTGGACAGATGTGCTGCAGACTTTAAGAGACCAAGGATGCAAGCCCATACTACTATACCCAGTAAAACTTTCAATCACCATAGACAGAAAACAAGATATTTCATTACAAAACCAAATTTAAACAATACCTATCAACAAATCCAGTCCTACAGAAAGTACTAAAAGGAAAACTCCAACTAAAGGGAATTAGCTACACCCACAAACACACAGGTAATAGATAATCCCACACCAGTAAATCCCAAAGAAAGGAAATATACACACAATACCACCACCACCAACAAAACCAAAAATAACAAGAACTAGCAATCACTAGTCATTAATACCTCTTAATATTAAAGGTCTCAATTCTCCTATAAAAGATACAGGCTAACAGAATAGATATGAAAACAGGATCCATCCTACTGCTGCATACAAAACATACTCCTCAACTTCAAAGATAGACATTATCAGAATAAAGGGTTGGGAAAAGATTTCCCAATCAAATGGACTCAAAAAAAACAAGCTGGTGAAGCTATCCTAATATCTAACAATATAGATTTTAAACAAAAATTAATCAAAGAAAATCTGAAGAAGGACATTTCATATTTGACACAGGAAAATTCCATCAATATAAATTTTCAGTTCTGAACATCTATTCCCCAAATACAAGAGCACCCACATTTGAAAAAAAATTACTAAAGATTAAATCACACATCAAATGCCACGCACTAAGAGTAGCAGCCTTCAAAAATCCACTCTCACCACTGGACAAGACTGTCAGACTGTAGAAATAACCGGGCTACCTAAAGGATAAAACAATTATATTTTTATTTACTTAAAACTCACAAAACAGGAAACGAGAAGTCCAAGTCCCACTGTGTTCCACGGGAATCACCCAGAGAGAACACTTAGGGAGTGCACACGTTTTTCCCCTCAGTTTCAGGAAGCCACGCCTTAACTTAGATTCACCTCTTAACGATAATTAGCTAACAAGGTTTTCCCCATCATCAGACATAAACTTAACATAGAAATAAAGGAACTAACAGATGTTGTGGGAACAGCAGCCCCAAGTTATGATATCCCTGCTCCCATTTGAGGTGCTTATCTGCAAAGAAAACATAATAAATTCCCTCTGCTCCTGGAGTGGGGGAAGGAATTTTGAGTGCATGGTGACTGTTCTTTGATCCCTGCCAGGATCAGGTTACAGTCCCTTTGCAGCCCCCTCCTCATTTGGTGCCATGGTATAAAAGCCAGCCCCAGCAGAACAATAAAGAAGCAATTCCACCTCAACCTCGTGCTCTGTGCATTCACTCAATCCGGACACCCTTCGCCAAGATTCTTGATTCTAGCCTGCACTGGCGCGGCAGATGTTATGACTCATATGGGTTTAATAGACATCTATAGAACATTCCACCCAAACACAAAAGAATACACCTTCTTCTCAGCACCTCAGAGAACCTTCTCTAAAATTAACCACATACTTGGTAACAAAGCAATACTCAACAAATACAAAATTATTGGAATAACCCCTGTATCTTATCAGTTCGGCATGGCTTATAGTTAGAGTTCAATAATAACAGTAATTACAGGATGCCTACAAACTCATGGAAACTGAACAATGTTCAACTGAATCAACCCTGGGTCAAGGAAGAAATAAAGAAAGAAATGAAAGATTTCCTAGAATTCAATGAAAATGAATGTACAACTGATGTGGAATTCTCTGTATGCTATGAATATATTTTATCACCATTGGTAATTTGGCCATATAGCTGCCAAAGGAGATAGACACCCTGGAACCTTACTGGTAAACTACGAGCTTTGTGGTAAAATATAAAATAATAGGGTGGGCTCTGTTTGCTAGAAGGACACAGAGGCATGATTCCTTTAAGAGAAGGCTTCCAGCATCAGCAGTAACAACAAAAGCTGTGTGGCTCCTTTGAGAAGACTTCCTGGTTTGTACTAATTGCACAAACAGCTCTGGCTTTTTCAGGAGGCCAGTGTTGCCTCTGAGCATCTAAACTTTGATCTCAACAGCACCTTTGCTAGGAACTGATAGTCCCAATCTTTACCTGGCAGTCCTCTACACACCAGCTCAAATGTTGCTAGTCAACCAGCAAAGCCCTCTCTGACCAACTTAAGAAATCCCAAATCCCATAGAAGAAAACACTATGAAGTCAGACCTTCTATGTTGTATGCAGGTGCTCATTGATACCTGAATTTCTCCTTTGTTGATTATTTTATTTGGTAAAATTTAACCTATGAGTATAAGAGCTGTGTTTTACTGTTTAGTATAGCAGTATGATTTGAACTAGCACTTGGTATATAGTAGGTACTTAATCAGTGTTCAGTGCCTGAAGAAATGAATAACACTGTGAATCTATATACTATAATGTATATATTGTAGTAACACTGCATAGCAATATACTGCATGCCTATATACTACAATAACCAGAGCTATATTGAAATTAATATTTGTAACTTACGTGTGGAAAAATATGACTCAATCCATTAATTTTACATAGATGAAATTTATTATTAAGTGTCTAATTATCCAATGAATAATACATCTTCAACTTTTTTCAGAATGTTCACTATTGCCAAACATTATATACAGTTCTACAAATACAGCAAGTGGTCTCTCCTTATCCATGGAGAATATATATATAGCAAGTTTTCTCTCCTTATCCATGGGGAATATAGTCTAAACCCCATGCTTTCTTTACCTACATATAGTACCAAGTTCTCTATACCACATTTTTCCCTAAAATCCATTTCTAGGGAAAAGTTTAACTTATAAATTGGACATAATAAAAGATAAACAAAATAACTTATAAAACAGAATTATATTATTGAGTAATAAAAGTTGTGAATGTTGTCTTTCATTGTCTCAAACACCCAATATAGTGAACTCACCTTTCTTGTGATGAAGTGAAATGATGCTCAAGTGATTAGATTTGATCCCAAGTATTTGATGTTTCCTGGTGCAATATCCACTAGGATATGTTTTCTGCTCATCTCTTCTCTCCAAAATTTAATGTATTTCCATCTTCACTAAGTACTTACTTTATACCATGATGGAAACTTTTGCAGTTTGAAGAAAAAGAAAACAAGCAAGGAGTTACTTAGTTTACCTTATCCAAATTTAACAAGTAAGAGGCTCACTCTCAGTGCAGACCCTAGCAACCTGGACATACAATTCTTTCTTAAATTTCCAATTAAGCTCTAAGCTTTCATCCAATCAGTTAAAGAAGTATTTTACAACCTCTTTTTGGCATATCTGGATTTCTAGCCCCACTACTCCTGTAATTTGAGGCCATTTTTAAATTACAATACTAGTAACTTGAACACAAGCTGTCCATTGATGCCATAATAGCCAACTGGACAACCTGGATGGCAGTTAAGTGACTAACAGGTGTGCAACTGTCTGGGTTAGGGTTTCTATTGCTGTGAAGAGACACCATAACCACAACAATTCTTGTAAGGAAAAACCATTTAATTGGGGTGCCTTACATTTCAGAGATTTAGTCCGTTGTCATCATGATGGAAATTATGGTGGCATGTAGGCAGACATGGTACTAGAGAAGAAACTGAGAGTCCTACATATTGATTGACAGGCAACAGGAAGTGGTCTGAGACACTGGGTATGACTTGAGCATCTCTGAGACCTCAAACCCCACCTCCACAGTGACATACTTCCTCCAATAAGGCCATACCAACTCCAGCAAAGCCGTAGCTCCTAATAGTGCACTCCCTATGAGTTTATGTGTACCAATTTCATTCACACTACCACAGAAACAAAGGCAATGTGGATATGCTGGACAAAGGATGACTCAGTCTTGCATGTAGCAAGATTCTGGGAAGTTGTACCACACTACTCAGAATGACACAGAATTAGAAACTTGTTTATTTCTGTAATTCACTGTTTGATAATTTTGGATTTCAAAGGACTGCATAAAGTTAAACTGGAGACAGGGGAGCTGCAATAGGTACCAAACAAGGATCATAGAAAACAGAATAACACTAAACTCCCTGTCTGTTTTAAATCCTTTGATGCTTTGATGGTTTTCTTGTTTTTCAAGACTGGGTTTCCCTGTATGGACCTGGCTGTCCTGGAACTTGTTCTGTAGACCAATCTGGCTTCAGACTCAGAGACTGACCTGCCTTTGCCTCTGCCTCCTAAGTGCTGGGATTAAAGGTGTGTGTCACTGTGCCTGGCTTGACTGTTTAAATTTTTAAAATTAAGAAAAAAGTTTCAGCAAAGATGTCTCAGAGACTTGCCACAAAAGCTGGTTGACCTTGTTCAAGCTCCAAAATCTATGTAAAGTTGTAAAGCTTTTCTATGATTTTGGTTTATCTTTGCCTACTGGCAAAGATAGAATTTCCTACTTTGCCCAAATTAGAAAATAAGGTCAGACTCAGACACTGGGGTTTGTTAAAATCATTATTTTACTAGATTAGACGTGGTTCCTATACTCAGAAGATGAAATAACATTGAAGAAAATGTCTTTATAAAATGAATATGAGCAGTGTCTGTAGCTATAAAAATATAGCAAATAACGACAGTACTACTAATATCTCAACCTTTTATGCAAGGCTAGAATTATCAAAAGAGCACAAAACACACATTATGATGGCACATTAAAGATGTTATGGTAATTATAGCTTATTATTTATAATTTGAACTCAAAGAGCCCTATGAAACAACACGGTTACAAAAACGAACACTGCAGTTCTCTGGTTAAATGAAGCATAACATCATACCCTGATACTGTTTCAAACCATTTTATTAAGTATCAAGTACTCTAAATAAGAAATATATTTTCTTTTTTTTTGGTTTTATTGAGCTATATATTCTTTCCATACCCTTCCCTTCTTTCCTCCTCCTCTTCTTTCCTCTCCCAAGGTCCT
This sequence comes from Microtus pennsylvanicus, assembly GCF_037038515.1. Taxonomy (NCBI): domain Eukaryota; kingdom Metazoa; phylum Chordata; class Mammalia; order Rodentia; family Cricetidae; genus Microtus; species Microtus pennsylvanicus. Next base: position 71,781,802 of record NC_134584.1, read on the forward strand.
CATGCTCCCTATTTACTCAGGAGATCTTGTATTTTTCTACTACCCAGGTACATTAGACCCATGTATGTCTCTTTTAGGGTCCTCTTTGTTGTCTAAGTTCTCTGGGATTGTGAACTGTAGTCTGGTTTTTCTTTGTTTTATGTCTAAAAGCCACTTATACATGAGTACATATGATATTTGTCTTTCTGGGTCGGGGTTACCTCACTTAATATCATGTTTTCTAGATCCATCCATTTGCCCACATTTTTTTCTGCTGTATAGTACTCCATTGTGTAAATGTACCACATTTTCCTTATCCATTCTTTAGTCGAGGGGCATTTAGTTTGTGTCCAGGTTCTGGCTATGACAAACAATGCTGAGCACATGTCCTTGTGGCATGGCTGAGCATTCTTTGGGTATATACCCAAAAGTGATATTGCTGGGTCTTGAGGTAGGTTGTTTCCTAATTTTCTGAGAAATCGCCATACTGATATCCAAAGGGGCTGTACCAGTTTGCACTCCCACCAGCAATGCAGAAATGTTCCCTTTACCCCACAACCTTTCCAGCATAAGTTGTCATCAGTGTTTTTGATCGTGACCATTCTGAGAGGTGTAAGATGGAATCTCAGAGTTGTTTTAATTTGCATTTCTCTGATGCCTAAGGATGTTGAACATTTCCTTAAGTGTCTTTCAGCCATTTTAAATTCCTCTGTTGAGAGTTTTCTGTTTAGGTCTGTACCCCATTTTTTTTATTGCATTATTTGAAAAAGAAATATATTTTCAAAGACAGGCTAGGTTTTCCACTTGGAAACTTGCAATTAGAGTGCATCTGAATACAGATGAAATAGGTGTCAAAAGTCAAAAATAGGTGTTAAACTACCTTGTTGCCACAGAATAATTACACTGTGACTCTTTCTCATTCAGTGTCAATCATTTCTGTGCCGTAACATTCTCTCCCCCTTTTTCAAGCAAATCCATTCCTTTGGAAGATCCTGTGAAATATGACTCCTCTGAACACCCTTCCCTAAAACACCCAAATGAAAATGTGTCTTCCCTGGGTCTAGCTAGAAAACTTTGTCTTCTATGGAAACTGCTGCTGGACCGGTTTCCTAGGAGCTGGCTTTCCATATCCCAGACGAGCTCAGGTTAGGTATCACTTTAGAAGAAGGCAATTAGGATGAGATCAATGAGGAGCGAAAGGTGGGAAATAGGAAGCTGGAGAGAAGGAAGGGAATGGGGGAAGGAACCCAGGAAGGAAACCAGGGGTAAGAGGACAACATGAGAAGGAGAAAGGAAGTGGGGAAGAGAGCACCTAAAGAAAAATAGCAGCTTTACCTTTCACAGAGGCCATGGTAAGTGGGAAACACTAAAACACAATATACATGTTTTTTTACAAATATTTATAAAACTCATATAGTACAAACATTATTTTACTCCCTGAGCGTAGAACAAAAATACTAATTACACCTGGGTGGTGATGGCACATGCCTTTAATCCCAGCACTCGGGAGGCAGAGGCAGGTGGGTCTCTGGGAGTTCTAGGCCAGCCTGATCTATAAGGGTTAGTCCCAGGATAGGTTCCAAAGCAACACAGTATAACCCTGTCTTGAAAAACAAAACAAAACAAAAAAACACACACAAAAAAAGGAAGAAAAAGAAAAGATAAAGATAAAAAGAAATACTAAGTACTTCATCCAGTGTTTCATAGTTAGGAACGGCCAAGGCAGAGCACAGTCAAGCCAGGGAAACCACCACCATGCCTTCCTTCCTGAGGAGCTTTCCCCTTTATTGACTTCATCAACTCCTCAATGGAGAGGGAAACAAGGTTTACAAAGGTGGTTGAGCATACCTCACCTGTTCCTCTAGATAACCTAGATTTTAGAACTCAATACTGAAGCCATTACTAAATACTTGACTCTCATTTCTTATAAAATGAGAGTTATATAAAACTTATATAAGAAATTTTTATATAAAAGAAATTTTTTCTCTGAATTTCTTCAGTGTTATGCTTCCAGATTATTCTCTGAGATACCAGAAGCAATGACCCTAGGAATCCAGTTCTGTATTTCTGGTTGTTGTAGATCTTTTTATTTTTTATTTTTGGTTGTAAGCCTAGCCTTTAATGGTGAGATGGCTCTGTGGTTAAAAGTACTACCTGCTCTTGCAACGGTTCTGAGTTCAATTCCCAGTAACCACATGGTAGCTCGCAAGCATATGTAATGAGATCTGGTGCCCTCTTGAGGAGGAGACCTGTTCAGTCATCCTCATCAACTTAGACCATGAAACCCAATATGGACAAGTTCAACAGAACTGCCATATACGGCTGCCCATGCATGTTTCAGCATTGCCAGGGCATAGAGTTCATTCATTCCTGTCATAGGCTCTTGATTCCTACTGGACGTGGTGAGTGGAGATGCTCACAGGAGATGAACAGTCTTTGCACTCAACCACATCTTAAAGCTAACTGTTGCTCAGTAAGGGTAAAGCTTATTAGTGTCTCCAAGACTGTTTTTGTCAAAAATGTGACAGTCTGTAGCTGACAGACTTATGAAGATCATTGGAGAAAATGCTGGAGAAACAGTCTATGCCTGCCACACAGATCTTGCCCATACATGCCAGCAAAATACATCAGTGCTCAGTCCCCTAGTCAGAAGCAATTCCATCAGCTCTGTGTTCTAGGAAGAACACTGCCTGTTCTAAAGTGTTAGCACAATACCCTTTATGTGGATGATAAGATTTACATTGGGCTTTGGAAATGCCTAAGATCAGAGATAAAATCCCACCTCAACTTAAGCGGGTTTGTGGAATTTTACTGCTTGGTGATCTGCAGTGAGAGACTGCTTCATTCTGTCACAATCCCCTCCCAGCCTGTCGCGGAAAATATGTTATTACAAGCTGCTCCTGGCATTTGGGATAAAACAAAAACAACAAATAAAGGTTCTGTTTATATCTACATTGACTGAAGTATCGAGAAAGGCTCTTCCTTCAAGGACCCAAACCACCTCCACTGAACTTGATCCACAAGAAACACAGCTTAGAAAATATGAACTGAATTAACATGTGAATACTGAATGCAGAGAACCTCATCTGTAAGCCCTGTAGACAATACCACCATTCTTATTCTAGAGAACAAACGCAGATTTAAGCACTTCTGAATTACTTCAAATTTACTTTTAAGTTGGAAGTGCTTGCTTTTTTTTTTCACATTTTCTCCCTCACCCTTCAGATCTTCAGTTATTATCCCTCGCTCGTCTCCCAGGAGAAATCTTTAAGCTATGGATAGCAGCCAACTCCCTGTATGTGACCCAAGGGGCTCTCACAGATAGAAGAACCTCCATTAGAAAGACACATGCTTGGGGCCTGCAGAGATGTGAACGGCATGGAGCCTGTTTCTGTCACTGAATTAGAAGGGGAAACAGGACCCAGGGCACGTGTGTGGTCTGAGGACTGTAAGACGACAAGAACATCACTCCCTAAAGGCCTACCGGGGCCCTTCTCAAACTGCCCTCCCTCTCTCTAAAAGGTACCCTAATGACAGAACACTAACTCAGCCACATATAAGGAGAAAGGCTGCTTTATGCTTTCCGTTGTTTCCTTTCTAAAATGCCTTAGTCTATAAAGCATTTTAAATGGAAACTTTGTATAGCCAGAGCTTGGGCCTGCAGAGTCTCTGAGTCCTCTAGCCAAAGGGATCCCCGTGTGGACGTGGACACTCAGTTCCTGAAGCTAGAATCACCTCTTTATAGAACCTATTTGACTGGGCATCTGCATACTGTGGCTTCTGTCCTGTCCTGGTACTTCACTGCCTGCTCCTTTCAGGTCACTCATGGGTTAAGCATAATGTATTCTCATCTTCTCTATAATTCCTATTATCTTACAGCTAATTGTAATATATCCAAACACTTGTTGTTGAGTATAAGTGGGTTGGCCCTGTAAGAGTCTTCTTTTATATCTATCTAAACATAACTCATATACACACAGACATGAGCTACTTGCGAAGATGCCAGTACGATTTGAATTTATAGTTTCACAATATTTCTTAGCTGTATGAAGTAGTTAAAGTTTTCTTTTAAGCAGTCATTAATATCAATTAGTCAAAACAGTTTTCAAAAAATATAAACATTGGAAAGGAAAATGTTAATTGGTAGGTTAATGCTAATTGTAAGAATCTCTGCTTCTCAAAGCAAAGCAAACAAGCCTGAATTGTAATATTCCCAAAGACTCTGTGACCTAGGAAGCTGTAGCCAAATGAGGAAATAGGTTGGAGTTTTACAGATATTTGCATGGTTTTCTATCTAGCAAATGCAAATTGCTTAAGAAAATAAAAAGATCTAAAGATTGCATCATGTCAAATGAAAATGAGTGCAGGTGAGAGCAAGATTTGCCTGCCATGGTATCTTTGCCTCTCACTTCAGAAACAAGAGAGCTTCCTTGTTTATGAAATTAAATAGTCTGAAATACCTTACCTTTCCCGTCTTTAATTAACTCTTTAAAAGTTAATTTACAGCGAACAATTGAGGCTCCTGGGCACAGGAAGATGTGCACTATTCATGAGACTCTAGTTTCTAGTTTTAGCTACTTACCCTGGAATAAAGTCAAAACCTACAGAATTATGGATCATATAAGCTGTTTCCTCCAGGACAGCATTAAGTGGTATTAACCTTCTGCTCCACCCACCTGAGAACTCCAAAAAAAAAAAAATGAAAATTGCAGATAGTTTTCTGTCACTATCTAGCACACAGCTCGACACGGACAGGACAATGAGTGACAGATGCTAAATGAGGGAGAGAAAAGCAGGAAGCCTCCTTAGCTATACACTTTGCTTTTAACAGATGATCAAGATAAGGATTAATTTTAAAATCATATTTTAATAATTAATGTTTAATTTAACATTCAAAGAGGCTTTTACAGCTAAACTGCAGAATTTTTTCCCAGTATTGAAAACCCTTCAACAAAAAGCTAAACATGAAGGGCTTAGAGGGAAGAAAGAAGCAGATGTTGAAATTCCAGTCTCAAAAAAATTAAAGGAAAACATATTAAAAGGAGAGAAACAGCTTTTACACATAGTTTTCTCTCCTCTGTGGTCCCAGGTCCAGCCACATTTTGAAATTGTAAAAAAAGGTTTTCCACTTCAAGAGGGTGCACAGGCGCACTCCTTATGTTTCTGTTGCTGTGATAAAATATTAGACAAAAGCAAATGAAAGAAAACGCGTTAATTTTGTCTCAGGGTTTTAGAGGCTTCAGGCCATAGTTGCTTGGTCCCCAGTAATTATGCAAAATTTCACAGGCAGCAGAAGTATGTAGCAGAGGACAAATGTTTACATCCCAGGAGACTAGAAGCAGAGAGACTGAAAGGGGTCAGGAATAATACAGTCCACGAACCTATGCCTCATGCCCATTTCCTCCCTGTAACCCGCTGGGCTGGAGAGGACATTGCTGATGTGCACCTCTGAGCACAGCACAGTACTGCACACTCAAGCCATAGCCACAGGCTTTCCCTTCAGGACAGTGACGCTTGGCTTTCCTTTAAAAATACGTAATCAAATAATCAAATACATTCATTTGAGGGAGAAAAGAAAGAAAAAACAGGTTGTTTTCTTGCATTTATTTCAAATCCAGTTGGTTTTCAGATGTGTCTGCTATCTTCTTGACCTGGTGTGCGATCAGAAATTTTGCCCTCGTGTTCTGGCCCAATTAGTGACAGTAATAAACTGAATAAAGATGGGTACAATCGCTTTTGTTATTACTTCTCTGAAGTAAATGAAAAACAAAACAAACAAAAAATCCTTTGAACCCTTGACAGGACAGAAGAATTTTTTCATCGAATAGGACACTACTTTATGTAGTAACTTTTTAAATAAACATACTCTGGAAGACCTTACACTTCTCCCAGGACCTGCAAAGACCGCTCACCTCTTCCAGGACCTGTAGGCTCAGGAAGGAGCAGCTTTCCCAGAGGTCCCTTAAGTGAGACACAACCCCCAGGGGATTCAGTGTCTCTGTCCCTAACCAGGACTTCAGCTTAGCCTTCCCAGTGAGGCTATAACACTTACTTATGCCATGTCTCTTTCCTAAAATCCCTCCTTAAAGACAGGATGGGATTGACCGGAAGTCACTTCCACTCTCGTTTCCGCATTTGGCATCTGAGATAAACACCTCTAAACACTGTTGAAGAATTTCACTAATTTGCTTCCTGCTAGTTTGGAATTTATTATCAGAAAGTTAATCTCAACATTTCTATACACTTTTACAAAGATTTGGCCAACCAAATTAAAATGGTCAAATATATGCAGACAAATATGTCGGTTACTCGAGACAACATCTAAAAATAATTTAGAAACCCTACCTAAGCCTTGCAAAGTTACCCGGGAAAATCTGCCCTGTGCATACCTACCCAGCCCCCCTCATGTGAAAAAAAAAAAGAGCTTTCTGCTCTGGGCTCAATTTAAGTCTCTGCTGTTAAGTATGTACCGACCTGAGAGTTTGGGTAAACTTTTAAAAGAAAGACCTAGAAGAATTCATTGTGCTTAATCCTTTCTGTCACCAAATACCCAAGTGTCCACATGATGTATTCCAGCCCAGAATCCAGCAAGTTCCTCTCTGTGTCCCCACGGTTATGGCAAGTGGTTTTCCTCTTCAGTTGCGTCTTTTGGCCTCTCTCCTTTCTGTCTACTTTGCTTTTCTTTTGATGCCAGCAATAGCTTTGATATAGGAATGTAACTTTACCTTTCTTTAGGTCAGAATTTCTACTAAGGCTGTTCAAATATCTATATTAGGACATGTTGCCCACCAAATATATCCCTTAAAAATCATCAATAAAAACTATAATAAAAATGACTTAAATATACAATAAGCTGTTACTTACGGCTGATTTCTGTTTTACTGATAATGATCAGTCATTTGTTAAACACTTTAAGAATGTTTATGTAGAAAAAAGCACTCAAAGGATAGAAAGAAAACTTCATGCTTTTCAAAGTATTACCATATTAACAAATTCTTTGTCATTTATTCAAATTGACTTGCCTTTACAATTTCCCCCACTGCTTCCTTTTATTATGCAATTAGCTGTTTAAAGTCACTAGTGTGGGTCCCCTGAAGGCTGTGTACAAAATTAACTTCAATTATTTTCAAATGCAGACTTTAACTCAGTCATTGTCTCTAGAAAGACATCACGTGATTGTCCTAATGTGCCAAGTTAGCAAGAGTCATGCCTTATCGTGTAGCTCCATTGTTATTCCTAATTCAAACTGGCGGCCAAGAAACGAAACTAACAGGAAACCTAATAACTTTTTACAATAGAGTTTATAATTAGGACTCAAAACATAAGATTTCTACAGAACCAAAAACTCCCTAGCAGGATCAGGCCTTTCATTCCAGTCTGAGCCCTGTCACCTTTCCCTGACAACCTATGCAAATAAAGTTTTCGATTCCCAGAAAGCTAAAAATTATGACTGTGTTCCCATTATTCCAGTCACTGTGGAGAAGAAGGAGAGAGAAAGAAGGAAATCCATCGTAAGCTGGGAATGTGGACCCAGAATATATCCATGAACGCTAACCTGTGTTAACAAAATATCATTTACAAGTCTATCCGAGTGCATCAGCAAAGAACAGGGTGCTGAGAAGCTCATTGACCTCTGAGCATAACTGCTCTAGAACCTTCACATTATAACCATTATGGATCAGACTGTAGCTGAATGGGACAGCAGGAGATTACATCGCAAAGTAGTGTTTAAAGAACAATAAGAAGGGTTGGAGCTGTAACTCAACAGAAGAACGTTTGAACAAGCACAAAGGCCTGGATTCAATCCTCAATACCTCCTAGAAAGAAGGGAAGAGGAGGAGGGGAACTAAGAAGACTGAGCTGGGAAAGTGCAGTTGCAGTGTGTTTGTTTTGCAAGGACACAAAAGTTCAATACACAGAGCTCATTGCAAAAAAGTGGGTCATGGTGCTAAGGGTTAGAGACAGAGGACTCACTTCCTTAGGGTCACTGACTAGCCAGTCTAAGCCCATTCAGTGAGCCCCAGAAACAGAAAAAAGCTATTTCTGGTCAACTAGAGGATGGTGCCTGAGGAAGCTGCCTTCTGACCTCCACCATGCATGTTCACACACATGTACAAAGACACACACGGATAAACATACACGCATACACAAAGTGGGGGATAGAGAGAGAGAACAATGTCCAGCTCTTTAGAACAATTGCTATAAAGTGGTAGAAGGAGCCACACAACATGAAAAATGAACTATACACTGCATAGAGACAACATTTATGTGAAACAGAAATTGAGTTCTCCAAGCAACATAAGGAGTGTTTATTTCTATTTTATTGATTTCTGATGAATGTTTTTAAAATAAACTCTTTCCACATAAGCTCTTTTGTTAGCCTTTTGCTGAGGGTTACAATGTTAAAAGTATGTTTATCTTATTCATTAATGCTACAATTATGTCTCCACTGGACATTTTTATTTTCTCTTGTTATTAGACCAGGACTTCTGTTTGGCATTAGAATGTAATTTCTGTTACATTCCAACAAAATAACTTTTCTTATAAATTGGTGAGTTTGATCATTTTGGGGAAAGAAATTACATTTCATACCATAGTATCTTTTACAGCCTTACCCAATTATTTTTGAATTAAAAAAAGTTTTAAAACTAACAACAAGTATACTTATAAGTAAATTAAATAGCTTTATGTAAATACCTCTCTACTAGGACCTATGGTTATCTTGTCTTTTTTCTAATACTGCAAGGGTATCAGAAATAGAATTTATTTACCATTTCTTATAATAAAAGGAACATTCAAGTTTAATTTCTATGTTTGGAAATGTATGTAAGAGTGTGTGCATATATGTGTGTACACACATATGTAGATATTAAACGAAATGTCATTGAAGTAGAATGACTGTAATAGGTTAGCTTGAAGGCAAAGAAGAACTTAGTCATGAAACAACCCGGCATAGCCTCCCTGACACTGCCTTTATTCTCTGCAATGCTGATCTCCATTTGATGCAGCTGCTTCCTTATTTGCTATACCTTCTAGACAGAAATGGTCCTGCCAGTTTTCATCTGTTGAAACTCTTAAGCAAAATTTCTTTTTATAGACCAGCCATGGTCTCTTGGGCATTCCTTTTACCCTTTGGTTACGCTTCTTCATAACCAGAGAAGCTAGGATTTCTAGCACCTGCCCTAAAAAAGCTTCCAAAATCCTTTCTCCTCTCCTCTACCTTCTTTCTCTCAGACTTCTGCCTCTCTTTCTCTCCCTCCCTCCCTCTTTCCCTCCCTCCCTCCCTCCCTCCCTCCTTCCCTCCCTTCCTTTCTCTCTCCCTCCCTACTGCCTAGCAACATTCTTAGGGCTCCCTCTAGAGACAGCCAGCAGTTTTAAATGCCATCACTTGTAAACTTTTCTGCTGAATATTCTGAGTCATATCCAAGAACAAAACTTGGCCATTTATCATTCCTTTAAATGAAGCAGTGTGCTGGAGAGTGGTTGGGGGTTGGGTGTAGCTTTAGATTACAAGTACAATTTGAACCAGCTTTTCAAACTCAAAGTAATTTAATTTAAGTCAAAATAGTAACTAAGAAAACTGGAAGCAAGAATAACTGCCATCCTTGTTCTCTGCCATTGCCCTACTAGGTGTCGGTGGAAATCTAGAGATACAATGATCTGAATCCATTCAGCACTAAAATCTGATCACCCTGATCATTACATATTCTATTTCATTATAATGAAGATACATTATTTTGTATCTTCAATTTGTCATGCAATGGAAATGAACTTGGAAAAGAAGACTTAAGCAACTCAAATTGAAAGTCAACGGCCTAATAAAAGCATTCTGTCTTGTAGATAATATCATTCATACCCTGAACCTTCACTCTCATGTTTTCTTTTTCTGTTTTTTTTTTCTTTCTTTTTACAAGTTTATCAAAGGAAACATGGGTAATATCTAGTGTAATTGCCCTATTCAGAAATTAGGAAATATGGCCTGGGTGGATGGCTCAGCTGTTAAAGGCTAAGCTCACAACCAAAAATGTAAGAAATTGGAGACTACTAACAAATAAGGTCAAGAATGTTAATTCTACAAACTAAATAGGATGGGATACAGAAAGAATGTTAATTCTACAAACTAAATAGGATGGGATACAGAAAGCAAGCCCAGACCCACTCAGTTTCGTCAATGAGCCTTATTTTGATATTCCACCGTTTTGTTAGATATATTGCCTATCATTCCTGCAGAGCAGAACAGATGAGGAGAAATAACTTCTGGTCTCTCTCTCTCTCTCTCTCTCTCTCTCTCTCTCTCTCTCTCTCTCTCTCTCTCTTTCTTTTTAATGTTTGTGGAGTTTGCCAAAGGGAAAAAATGAACAGACAGTTAATTAGATACAGGAAGAGACATCAGCATATGCTTTGTGAATGGCTGGCTCAGCTGCCCAGGACACGGCTGCAGATTCCAAAGAGAAGAGCACAGTCCAAAACAACCTTTTCTGTCTGAACAGAAAATATACTTCTCTTACCTTCGAAGGGCCCAGGGCATAGAACAGGGGTTTCTCTGTGTGGTCTTATAAATCCATCATTTCAGTTTAGGGGGAAAAATGAAACAATAGCCTTTTCCCTGACCAGCAGTATTTCATTATATTAATCATTGTAGATATACAAGAAATTCAACAACCCTAAAGTGAGCCCCCACCAGTCCGACTAGAGGCACACCAGGTCACTTGCACAATGAGCTGTGGGAGGGTTGCAAGTGGGAACTTTCAAATTGATCTTCAGATCTGTATGCTGCAACAAAAGAGTGAGAGGAAATGCTGCTGCCACATCCACACAGAAGGCTGAAAGCCAGCGTACAGGTGGCAAACACACTGTCTTAAAGTAAAGAGGGTGTGTCCTTATGTCTCTTTGGGGTGCAGTTTCTGAGGAATGAGCAAGGGGCAGTAAGCCAAAATGTTCTCCCATAAAAGGAAACAAAACTCTTCTTTGCCAGGAATGTCTGCATGACTGTGGAGCCTCCTGGGAGCAGCCTTTGTTTCTAAGTGTTTGGTATTGTTTGGGAGGTGTTTGGTTGGTTTGTTTTTATGGGATTTTATTTTGCCCTATCCAAAAATCTATCTCTGCTCATCTTTCTAGAATCAAAGATCTTTACGGTATTGGTTAAAATAAATAGTAAGAAACTACACTTTCATTTCTTTTCTCTGAAAATCAATCCCTAAAGAAATGCCGAACAATTCTGAATGATGAAAGAATTGTTCTAACAAAATGATACTAATATAATGACAAAATACATTTCCTATATTTGCTTATATAACTTGACATCCTAACACTGATGTATAGACAATGACCTTTGAGTGTGACTGTGTGATGTTGTTTTCCTTTGTCTGTGATGTGTTTATATTCATGCCACACTTCACCGTTCAACCATTCAACAAGAGATGTCCTCCCTCACTGGTGAACGTGTTTGCACAAGTAGGGCTTATCTGTGTCTTACTTATTGAAGACATTCACATTTTTAAGCAATGCAATAAAAAATGCAAGGTACACCCACATCAATATAAATATTTTATGATGAACTTTACACGAAGCCAACAGCCCCCACTCTCAAGTCCTGATCATTTCTGCCAGCTGTTAATGCCTTCCATATTCATTTCTTCCTTTGTGAAATCAAGAACTGGAATGAGATGAATGATGACGCCAGGACAGACAAAAGCTAGCATACAACACGGTGAATAGCTGCCAGCACATTCACAAGCTAATCAAAGATGGTTCCCTTTAAACCAAATGAAATAATACAGAATCTCAGCTACAACTGGAAAAAAAAAAATCTGGACAGGGAAGCTCTGTGGAGTGATGGCACATACTGAATCTTAAAACAAAGTTTTGTGAAAGTCCTCCCACATCTATGTGGATTGATTTTTAAAATAAGTGAAATAATAATGCCAGCAGCAACAACAACAAAACTCCTAATAGCCAGGCAGTGATAGCTCATGCCTTCAGTCCCAGAATTTGGGAGGCAGAAGTAGACTAATCTCTGAGTTCCTGTGTTTAAGGCCAGCCTGATCTACAAAGTGAGTTCCAGGACAGTCAGAGTTACATAGAGAAATTCTGTCTCAAAACAACAAAACAACCCCCCCCAAATCTATTAAAAAAATAGAACTGATAAAATATCATAAAAGTTGTTTAAGATTTGTGTCCTTTATAAGAATACTAAATATTAGAATTACATTTTCAAAGACATGTAAAATGACCCTGGTGAATAAATTTTGTGATGTCTTCATCTTCCCTATGATTTCAAAGCATAACTCTTGGTTGATGTGTTACTTAGAGAAGTTTTCTTCTTCAATACTTTTTTTTTAAAAAAAATGCTCCAACTGTATGAGGAATTGCATGCTTCAGAAGGAAAAGCACAATTAAGGCATTATACTTGACAACTATTTTTGCGATTGTGAGGTTGGATATGTTTTGTTTTATCCTTTTTTTTTTTGAAATAGAATCTCTCTACAAAGCTCAGGCCAGTCTCCAACTCATGGTAATCCTCTTGCCTCTGTTTTCTAAGTGTTGAGATCATAGATGTGTGCTCAAGGCAGGTTTGTTTTTGTAAATAGCTATTTAATATTTTTTTTATTGAGCTATATATTTTTCTCCACTGCCCTCCCTTCCTCCCCCTCCTTTTCTTTCTTCCAGTGGTCCCCACGCTCCCAATTTACTCAGGAGATCTTGTCTTTTTCAACTTCCCAGGTACATTAGATCCATGTGTTTCTCTCTTAGGGCCCTCTTTGTTGTCTAGAATTCTTTGAGATTGTGAGTTGTAGGCTGCTTTTTCTTTGTTTTATGTCTAAAAGCCACTCACTTATGAGTGAGTACATATGATATTTGTCTTTCTGGATCTGTGTTACCTCATTCACTATGATGTTTTCTAGATACATCCATTTGCCCACAAATTTCAAGATGTCCTTATTTTCTTCTGCTGTAGCACACCATTTTGTAGATGTATATTTTCACTATCCATTCTTGCCTACAACAATGTAAAGTAAAATGTCAAGGTGTCTAGAGAAAAATTCAAGTATCTGATCTTTTTGGTAAAGGTTGTTATGATTATTAAAAAGATTCCTTGCTAATCTAGAAGAGAGTCCAAAGTACAACATCAGGTCTTCAAATATGTCTTCAGAGAGATTAGCTATTGACTTTAAACTCTACATGCTCAGACAACATCCATGACATTCAACATGAAGCTATAATAAGTTAATTCTATAAGCTTCCTAAGCTCTTTTAACTATATTCATTAACTGACATACGTTAAATAATGATCTATTTTGTACCAGGTGCATTATCTGTTCAATCATTTTATCTATGGTATGCCAGAAATGGAGTGCGATATTTTGTTTCTAACACACACACATTTGGAAAATGTCTACAATAGATGCTCTAGGTATTGTATTATGTTCTAAGAAAAAAAAAGAAATGTTTAAAGAAGTTTAATATTACTAAAATGTGGGTATATTAGTGTTTTATGAGCATATAGAATCTCATATTCCATTCAGATCCAGCTAATCCCAATTTATGAAAATGAGATCCACACATGTAAACCCACTCAGGTTCCACTAGCAAATTCTAAAGGACTTTGAAGAGTGACCACCTTATTCTGGAGGAGCAAAGTAAAATTTCATGAATAAAACATAAGAAGAAAGCACCAAATTCTACCAGGAAAGATCAGAAAGATCTTCATTGAAGATATGGTCTTGATAACAAGTCTTAATTATTTTAAAAGAAATCACAAGGTATATAAGTACATAGAGGTGCTGGAGTACAGAACTAGCTGAAATTGCAAGAAGAGCATGACCTCTCTGGAGAGTTACCCGAAAGGAGTCACGGGTGGCGGGCTTACAGACTGGTGACTGTACAGGCTCGACTCTTAGGGATCTAGCACATGCTGCCAGAAAACCGCACTCTAGCTTGTGTGACACAGGGTGATGTGGGGTGTCTTTCTGCATAGGGAAGTTTTGTGGTCAAGGAAATGAGATGGTTGCACAAAGAGCAATCAGTAAGGGAGAGTCCAATGCAGCAGGGACTGGCTATCTTGGATGAGAAATTAGGGGACCCTAATATAAAACAAATATTTTGGGTCAGTGGGAGCAGGGATGAAAGGCAGATCAGACGGACTGGTAAGGACCAGAAACAGACGTTTTGGGTGATAAAACAGAACTCCTAATTTCTAGCTGGATGATCCCTTGCTGGAAGTGTAACAGTCACTACATTGATAGGACGTTTACCATGTTCAAAGAGCTCCATCGTTCATCTTCAGACACCATGATGCAGATGGAATGTCTACTTTAAAGATCAGGAATGCAGGAATGCAAAGAAAGTTTGAGTAACTTGCCAAGGTCACAGATTAGAAAGTGACAGAGGCAAGACTTGAACTCAGACTTTCTGGTTTCACAGTCTGTGCTCTTAAATAACTTTCCAACCTTCTTCACTTAAATTACAGGAGAGGAAACCCACAAGGACAAAATGTACTAGGTCAGGGTACTGTGAACCCAGGTTTGAGGCTGGAAGGCAAACAGTCAAGCTACATCTCACATGGCCTCATTTATGGCAATCTATTATGTCAATACGATTCCATTCAATGGTTTTAAAGGGTTATTCCAAAGCAGATGCGTTGCAATAAGACATTTCACCCAAAGTATCAATAGAATGCCAGATCCAACATGGTGCTATGAAAGCTAAAGACACAATTGTTGGGTAGCAAAGGAAAACTGTGGATTAATTCCTTCCTCCCCAGTTTAATTATGACCTACTTCACTGATACCAGCCAGATTCTATGTTACCAACACTATTAGGCTGTCAGGAAGAGATATCACTTATTCTTCTCCTTTTCCCTGGAGTTACATAGAGACCTGAGAGCATCATTTGTCAGTACTTCTGGCTCTCGGCAAAGTCACAATATTGACAGGAATTAGGATTTAATACTCCATCCAATTTTAAAATGTTCTAAATTAGAAAGTCCTGTAACAAATGTGATCCTTGCTCTTTGAACAAATGCAGGTTATCAAGAGGGTCTGTCGCTCACTATGTTGACTTTAAAATGTGTTTAAAAGTCTTTTAAATATTGTATATCAAATTGTATTTTCTTAGCATATGAATCTATCTAAAAAATGCCTGTATTTTGACAGAAACTTTTAAAATTTGTATTTATTTTTAAGGAGTTTCATAGCTGATTAACAGAAGTAGAAAGTAGCTTTTGTTAAATACCCAGGCTGATGGCAAGGCCTGGTGTAATACCTACCTCCTGGTAGGAGACCAGTAAACTGCTAGATGAACATGGCCAGGTGGTAAGGTGGGGGGCACATTCTGTGATATTCTGGGTTACCTAGATAATGTTTGTTAAATGTTCTCAAAATGCTTTTGTTTGCATAAATTTGACATTAAAATCCACTTATTATAAAAGCATTACAAACCTTTTGGTTTATTTTTGATGCCAAAATTCCTTCAGTTCTAGGTAAAAGAGAAACCCCACATAAGTCTATAAGGCATTAAAATCATAGAAGGTAGAATTGCTTAGCAGATGCTCGGTAATAGCATAAGAAGCACTAGACATTTTTGTGATTTGGCTTTTATCAGAGAGACCTGTCATATCATTGGGGAGTTCTGCTCTACTCCTTCTTCTTCTTCTTCTTCTTCTTCTTCTTCTTCTTCTTCTTCTTCTTCTTCTTCTTCTTCTTCTTCTTCTTCTTCTTCTTCTTCTCTCTCTCTCTCTCTCTCTCTCTCTCTCTCTCTCTCTCTCTCTCTCTCTCTCTCTCTCCTCTCCCTCTCAAAGCAATTAAGTTTGTTCTTTTAGTAACAAAAGAGATTGTGATCTCTTTTCTTCTCATTTCTCATCAGTTTTCTATAAATACAAGAATTTTTCTAAAGGGAAAGACAGCAACATAATAAAAGGCATCTGTCATATTAACAGCAAGTTAATTATAAATATTTGAATGTTAGTTTGCTCATCTATGATCTGAGATCACTGCTGAGATAAGAAAAATGACCCCAAACTACAATTTAATGCATTGGGGAAAAACATCTAAGGCATAGTAATTCCAGCTTCAGTCTTTGGAACAGTTCTGTAATGTGTTGTGGGTCCAATCTCCCGAAATAGCTTAAAAGCAGTTTCCTGTGCTGGAGATTTTAGAGTTAATTTTAATTTTGGCTACTGTTTGGAAAAGATGAGCTGTCTGTGTAGATATAGTTTTTTTCTATAAAATGGATGTTTATGTTGTATTAAAAATACCACTGACCTTGTTTTACACCACTGTGTGGTCCAGGCGGAACCACTGCACTGTGTGTCTTGGTTTTCTCTGTAAAGAGAAACAGTGTAGTGAAATGGAGACTACAAACACAGACTCCTCTAATTTAAATATGGCTTAGGATCACATATGCTTATTTTAGAAAAGGATTTCTCCTACAGCTCTAGTTTGTGTTGAGGGTTTTAATGACCTCAGTTAGATCCTGCAGAGCCCATTCGGAAATAAACAGACAAGTTGGCAATAGGGGCTCTTACTTGTCATCTTAGCAGGTATTGAAGAAACACCTGATGCCCAGTGGCAAGTAGAGCCCTTCTGATGACTTCCAGACCAGTGAGAGACCCTGTCTCAAAAAAACAAACAAACAAACAAACAAACAAAAAAAAACAAAAGCAGTGCCCTACAAAATATAGAGGTAGGGAAGGACTTTCTGAACAGGACTGCATTTGCCAAGGAATTAAGATCACAGTTGACAGCTGGGACCTCTGGAATGTCACAGTCCTGAAGCCTCCATGAACCTCATCGAGTAAGGTCTACCAATCATGTTTCTATGTTATATTGCTCAGTCTCCATATTTCTAGATTTTGACTTTCTTGTAAATAACTGATCTAAATTGAAAGAAACAGTCAAAAATTTGAAATCCTGGATTCTGTCAATTTACCTCCTATATCTATCTATCCTGGACAGTTACCTAATTAAACCACAATCTTCAGCATTTTGCATTTGTCCTATTATTAGATTTAGCTATCCAACAGGACCTGTGATAACTGTGGATCACATCCTTCCATAGTAAGTGGGCTGCTGGTCAAGGCTCCCATAACCTACTGTGAGCAGAGCCTGTGGACCCTGTGTGTCCACCACTGTCCTTACATTCTGCATTCCCCCCCACACAGGTGAAAATTGCTTAGACGACTGGAGATCTGGCTTTCCACACTTTCTCCCCATGGGGAAAGTGGACTTGTTAGTATTTCCTCTTATCCCTACCATCCAATTTACCTCCCTGTTCTCTTTTTTTCCCAGAGCTTGAAATGCTGCGAACAAAGGCACTTAAAAATGGTGTTCTTTGAAGTGAAGTGTTCTCCCCAGCAGCAAAACAACAATAATCTAGGGCTTCTGCATGAGACACTTAGCATCCTAGCCCATTCCCCCTGGACTCTTGCTTTCTTATCAACAGTAATTGAGGGTACTCTAAAACTCATTTGAGCACTGGCAGGGTTCTTAAAAGTACAGTGATCTGTTCTCCTAAAATGCCAGAAAACTCTCTCTGGACTCTCTGGACTGCTTCACAGGCCCAATCACCTTCTTCACATGGAACATTTATTGGGCACCAGCATGGCATCTGCAC
Source organism: Microtus pennsylvanicus (assembly GCF_037038515.1). NCBI lineage: Eukaryota > Metazoa > Chordata > Mammalia > Rodentia > Cricetidae > Microtus > Microtus pennsylvanicus. The sequence continues at coordinate 71,799,394 of NC_134584.1, forward strand.
TATCCAAGGACTAAGAGTTTCAGCCAGATGAGAAGGCTGCCTTTTCTTCACAGAGTCTTCTGGGTCATAGTGCACTCCACACGCCAGTGCTGAGTGGAAGAAGAAATGATGGAGAGGAGCTATAGCGCTTCACGTGTGTCACCCCTTCATGTGCTCTATGATCTTCATGTGTGTAATGTCTTCCATCTGTTCTAAGGCAAAAATTAAGCATTAGCTCTGTAGACCAGGCTCCAAAGCTACAGAGAAACCCTGTCTCGAAAAAAAAAATTCAGCATTAAAAAAAAGAGGAAGAGGAAAAGGAGGAGGAGAGGAACAACTCCCTGGAAATACATAAAATCAAGTGACTCACTTTGGAGCTATAAGTAACTTCAGGATATTAGAACTCAGCATTTCTCTGAACTGTACAAGAATAATTAGCTAGAGTCTTTGCTTGATGTTTACATTCAGAAACAAGAAGTGAATTACATTATCAACGGTCATGGCAAGTGGAGACAACAGACAAATGTTCAGTCATTAAAGTAAAGTGAATAATAACACAGAAGACATAACAGACAACAGAATAAAGACAAGTTGCATCTAAGACAAAAGGAGTGACTACGAAAGTCTTGGGCATGGACATAAACTCGGTGCCCAGAAACTACAGAAATAAGCTTATACTGCTCATCTTGGTAAATAAGGAACCCAACATTTACATGTAGTTTCAATTCCATTTTTTCCTCTCTTTTGTCTCCTGTCCTGTACCTGACTATACAACAGCTTATTATGTTATAAACTCACAGATATAGACAGCTGTCTAATCAGAATTTCAGCACTTAAGCATGATCATCAGGCATTTAGTGCTTAAATATGAACACATGATGTAGGAGGTCCTTCTGTCTATGTGTTGCTTTTATGGGTTAATGAATAAAGAAACTGCCTTGGCCTATTGATAGGGTAGAACTTAGGCAGGGAAAACTGGAATGAATGCTGGGAGAAGGAAGGCAGAGAGAGACACCAAGGAGCTGCTAGAGACAGATGCTAGGAATTTTACCTGGTTAGCCACAGCCACGTGGTGATATACAGATAATAGAGATGGGCTAGTTTAGGATATGAGTTTAGCCAGAAATAGGCTTAAGCTATTGGCCAAACAGTATTGCAAATAGTATGGTTTCCTGAGTGGTTATTTTGTGGCTGAGCGGCTGGGACAAGCAAGCGACCTCCCTACAATGAATACACATACAAAGATCATCAGGCATTTAGTGCTTAAACATGAATACACATACAAAGATCATTAGGCATTTCGTGCTTAAACATAAATACACATTCAGGGACCATCAGGCATTTGGGATAGCTAACAACATGACAAAAACTGACAATAATCAAAAGATGAATATTAAATATGTTGATAACAGACACTGTGCTTTTAAAATAACACCTTTTCAAAGAGATTTAAAAGGCAAGATGCTAAAAAAGGGAATAATCAGAGCACAAGAAGTATAGTAGGAAATTAAAGAGAGACCAAAATTAAAATCAAGTAAGTTACAGAACTGAAAGGTGAACCCAAGGCAATCTTTCATAAAATAGCTAAAAAGATGAATGGTAGGAAAACAATTAAAAGCTCCATCAGGAAAACTCAGAACATTCTTTCACAAAATTTCAAAATCAGAAGTAAACATCCTAACCCAAAAGTAAATTAAAATAACATGAACATTTAAAAGAAATATTAAAAAAAGACTTCAAATTTTAAAAGAAGTAATTTCTTAGCCTAATACTATTAACCAAGTAGTCAGACAGCTAGAGACATTTTTTATATTTCAAGAATATCTGGACATTTCTGTCATATCTTTTCCTAATGACCTACAGAGTATTAAAGGTATTTTTAAGTAGATAATTAATGGTATGATTTCTTCTGATGTTTTAGACATTCTTATCGTGCCTTTACCAGTCTTTTCTTATTCTACATTGCTCTTCCTCCCTCTTCCTAATTAAAGCCCCATCCTGCTTTTTCCATTTCTTCCATCAAATCACATCTACACTGCTCTTCTTTTATTTTTCTCCACCCCTTCCTGATACCCCAGCAGTGCCCCCTTTTTATTTTCCTTGTTTCTGCAGTTACTCCAGGATGTGTACTCCCAGCTGGTGATTTGTAGATGGACGCTTCAGACGCATGACAACCTGGAATGTTTGTCTTTCTGGGTTTAGGTTACCTCCCTTAATTAGCTCTTTTCTAGTTCCATCCATTTACCTGCAAACTTAATGATTGTATTTTTCTTAACAGCTGGCTAGTATCTCATGTAAGCCAGTGTATAGATATGCATAGACAGTTTAAATAAATTTTCTGTCTGGGCTGGCAATGTTCCTTCCAAGAGCCAAAGACCATCTACAAGGCCAGGCATGAGAAGAAGCTCTCATCTGAGTTGTTGGTCAGGGTTGTCGGACAGACTCCCAAATCATTACAGGCTACTGTTATTTCCCTTGTATACCTGCAGAGCTGGAAGGTTAGTCCCTATTGCTGAAGACACCATGTACTTCAGTTACCTAGAGTAACTGACCCAAATGTCTCCTTCATCAGGACTAGTTTTCATGATACCTGACAGTACCATGCAAGCTTCCAAAGGAGGCAAACAAGCAAATCCTATCCAGCTATGGTGCCTATGAAGCACATCGACATCCAGCAAGGCAGGATAACCTTAAGAGTACAGTGTGGCACATAAGTTCCGTGGGAAATCATGCCTGGTACCAGGAGCAGTGAGTTAATGGTTCTCTCACCCATTGTAGGAAAACATACAACCACCACTTTACTAAACAAACATAGTCCCTAACTATGATCTATAAATATTTTTCCTTGTACTCACAGAAAAATGTAGTCCTCTCTCCTCATCAAGAATAATTCTCTTTGCAACAGACAAATACCATTACAGAAAGCCACAACCAATCAAAATGCAAAGTTGTAAAGTCCAGTCTTAATGGGTACATCTACAAAGCACTCCTGAAGAAAAGACTTAGGTAACACTGGAGAAGAAAAGTAGAAAAATTGAAAGAGCCAGAAGATCTGGGAGCCCAATGAGGTCTCAACCTTGCACAAAGAACAACAGGCAACTACGGAATTCTAAAAGTGGGAGAAATAGTCTTCCCTAGGGATGAGCACAGCTACTGGTTATCCAATACTACGTGGTCAGCCCTGAAAGCATTAATGAAAAAGGAGGCCATGAATTTGAAAGAGAGCAAGGAGGGGTTTATGAGAGAATTTAGAGTGAAGAAAGGAAAGGAGGAAATGGTGTAATAGAAAAAGATAGACAGCGGCTATTCAAGCTGACCTCTGTGAGCAATGTGCACACATGTACCTATATGAGCACACTGAAATAAATGAAGAGTATTATTATTATTTTTTTTTTTTGGATTTTCGAGACAGGGTTTCTCTGTAGCTTTTTTGGTTCCTGTCCTGGAACTAGCTCTTGTAGACCAGGCTGGCCTCGAACTCACAGAGATCCGCCTGCCTCTGCCTCCCGAGTGCTGTGAAGAGTATTATTAAAACAAAAATTTCTGGACTTTTTTTGTAGTCATGTAGCATTGTTCATAACAATCCTAGTCTGGGAATAACCAAATGTCCATCAGGAAAAAGAGCCACAGCATCCTATTAAGAGCTGGTTATAAATCCCACAACATAATTCATTTCATAGGCTAGCTGCTTCAAGTTCCTGCCGTGACGGCCCCACAATGAAACACTATACTTGGCGATTGTGAGGCAGAATTCTTCCTTCCTGAAGCTGCTTTTGGTTAAGATATTTTAACACAGCAGCAGAAACAACACTGGAACAAGGTCTTCAATAGCTGAGAACCTAAGTAGGTGTGTTTGCTTTGTTTTGTGCTATTTCAGAAAGAGGGCATCTTTGCTGTAGCCCCAGCTGGCCTGGGATTCCCTATGTAGATCAGGCTGGCCTCAAGTTTGCCTCTGCCTCTCCAACACCACCTTCCCATTCCTGCTTTCTTTCCCATACCTCCCTAGTCTACCTGGGGTTCTAATACAATGCTCCACATGCCTTGGCCTGCACAGGAAGTGGCTTACACTCTCTAAACTGACATTATGATGACCATGCACTGAGAACCTTTAGCTAGGAGGCAGGTGTTAGCTCTAAGAAATTCTACTACCATCTTAATATGGAAGAGAGTAAGGGAGGAGAGAGAGAGACAGAGAGAGAGGGGAGAAGAGATCTTTGAGATGAAGAATCTAAAAGACAGCATTTAATTTTCTGGGGTCAGTTATGGTAATTTAAAGGAACAACTTTTTACTATAAAAAGCAATGTATCACTGGCTGGTAATGATGAACACCTTTAATCCCAGTATTTGGGAGGCAGAGGCAGGTGGATCTCTGTGAATTTGAGACCAGTCTGGTCTACAGAGCAAGTCCCAAGACAGTCAGGGCTACAGAGAGACCATCTCAAAAATCCAAAACAAAAACAAAAAAAGTAATGTATCAAAAAGTAACAACAAAACTCTAAGCTCTTATTAGACATTTACATTGCAGAACTATTGAGTTCTGAGTTTCTCCCCACACAGACACAGCAGCAAACACACTAAGTGTTTGTCCCCGTTCTGCAACTCAGGAAACAGCTGAGCTGTATAAGCTGGAAGTCCACCGCTGTTCCCAGCTCATTTCCGTTTCCTTACTGCAAAGGCTGGGTAAAAATATTTCCTTCCCCATATTCTGACAAGATTGTCGGGAAGACTGAAGAAATTAATGAACACACCTAAAACTGCACACAAATGTAGCTTGATGTGGATTTGGGAAAAGACTTGAGACATTTATCATGCAGATATTTGGTAAAGCTTAAAAATTAGCTTTTGTTTTAACAACACAACTTAATAAATTATATAAGATAGCTCTATGGAAATAAAGCCTTTGGTGTTCCGGTGGGTTAAAAATCAATCTGAATTTTTAGTTCTATGCACTGTGATCATGGCAGGAACCTACAAACACCCATGCACACAAGTCCATGCAATCACACATAAACACACACCTAATACAGCTAAATACCTCCATGCCAGCACATGTACTCTTATAACGTTCTTATAAGTTATTTGATACTGAAAATCAAATTATATGACAAATAAAAACAAATATAAATTAATCTAAATACTTTCTATTTCTCTCGTTTTATTCTATTAAAGCATAAATAAAATCTATATAATAAAACAGAGAATTCTACTCAAATAATTATGTATGGCTGACACTAAAAATATCTGTATTTATATTGAAACTTAAAACTTCAAAACACCCATGAGGTTCAGAATGGAAGTTTCAGCAACACTATGGGAACACACAGTGTCTACAGTGATGCTGCAAAGCTAAAGAACTATTGGCCAATGTCTTCATTTCACTCCACAGACCAAGCCCTGCTGTTTGGTTTTATTTTCTACCACTGTGATACCCATGCCGTCCCTCCCTATCATGTGAGGATGCTTGGTTGGAGGCTTCACCCCAGTGGCTGACATCCCTACATTGGAAGAGTCTAAAATGTTTGGGTGGAACTTTCCACCCCAAGACCCCTCCCCTAGGAGTGGCCCCAGTCCAGACTCCACCCTTGAGAAAGCCCACCAAACAGTGACCACGCCCACAGGGTATTTAAACTGCCCCGCAACACACACAGAGAATGAACACATGGTCTTCTTGGTCTTCCTTTCCCCTTTTCCTGGTTCTCCCAGTCTTCCTGGAGCATGGGTGGGTGGGGGGGGGGGAGTGGATAGAAATTATAATCCCGTGCTTCAGATTTCTAAACATTTCTGAAATGGTAAAAATAAGCATATTGGTTGGCTCAAAAACCTTTCCTTTGCCATCCTTTCTTAAGGGCTCCAGAGTAAAAGTCCCTAGGTAAAGAATATTACTATCACTGGGTAATCCATTTGTCTTCCTCTGTTTTCACATTAAAAACAAACACAAACCCCTTTCCTAGGGTAAGACTGTAAAGAAGTTTGTGCCGTGGGAATCACTATCAAAGGTACACGTGTGCATTCCCTAGAAACATTTTTAAATTAAAGCTAAATTATTTTCCAGTCATAACCCCAAAACTTCTGAGAACAAGTCAGAATTCCAAATGCTCATTCAATATTTTATGGCTTAGATGGACCAATAGCTTTCAATATTTTTCTCTGTGGAAAAATTACTTCAGTTTCTGCTGCTACCCAAAAATTGGTATAAAGAAAGAATACTCAAGGAAGGCAAATATTTATTTAATTAATTTAAGCAAAGTGATTCAAATGCAAACTTAGTGCCATGGAAGACACTAAGGTGAATAAGTATGTAAACATTTCCATAACACAGCAAAATATTCAAATTTTCCTTTTTCCTTTCCAATACCAAGAATATATGAGTTCGCCTCTTTTTGTTTTTTGCCTGGAGGCCAGGAAGCTGAGTTAAATTATGTGCTCATCACACAATTAAATTATCCTCTTTTTAAAAACAAATTTGTTTTCATTTCTTTATTGAATGTTGTCTAATAGTAATTCATTCATTTTTATACCTTTGCAAATCTCTTTGATGGAGTAATAAAATACAATAAACACACGCACATTTAGGATGAAAGAAGTAAGCTTTGATTTTAATTAAAATTACCAGAAGTTCACAAACACTTTATATGCCTTATGAAGTCATTTTAATCCACCTACCATCAAATGAGTTAGGTTTTTATTTTAGCTCCCATATTTGTATCTGCAGGCTTGTCTGGTGGTTTTAGCTGAAGGATAACCGCCGATGATAGAGAGCATTTGTATAGGACATTATAAAGTTCCAATGTGCTTGTCCCTGGCTTCCCCAGCAACAGAAGCAGCCTTGAGGGAGTGGTTGGTATTGATGGAAGAGATTTGTCAGTAAAGCTACTGCAGGAAGGTGAGAAAGTTCAAAACCAAGTTCTATCCTGAGACAAAGTTCATCACATTTCACCTGACCTCTCCAAACTGTACTCCATTCCTACAAAATGTGAGTAAGCAAGAAAACTATGCTCCATTAGTCTGGACATACTATTGGAAATTACTGAACAATATCTAAGGAAATACAGTCAGACAACCATAGTGGTCAACAAACCAGAGGCAAATAGCTCCTGCACTGTGCCAGAGGCTCCTGCACGGTGAATCTAGCTCCAGCAGCCTTATTTTCATCTGAAAAAACACCAATTTGTGAGTCCATTGGGACTTAGTATTAATTTACTTTTACATAGTACTTTATCATTTTCCAAAGATTCTCCTCTCACTGAAGTGTCTTCCTTTCTGGAGAACCGACTATCATCCCATAGAGAAGCATGAGACAAACCCAACATACAGACCAAATATACAGAAAGACCAACCTGACTAAGAAAAAAGAATTTTTCCTGGTGGCTATCCAACCACTGAAGAGCTTTTATTAGGCAACACCTGTCTGGGGTGTGTTCTGTTCCAGGATACATTATGAACCATCCAGACCACACATGAGGATCAGGTTAAAAACAAGATTGCTTTATAACAATAAGAAAAGAAATGCCCTGTGCCATTTGAAACCCAGATGAGTCAAAGTGATGATAGTCGGATGGACCTTATGCCTTTTTTTTTTTACTTTCAGGATAATAGGATGCATTTTAGCTTACATAATCATTAACCAAACAAATAAAACCTTGTGAACAGGCACCATCATTCAGCCCACTGATGCCCCAGGGAAATGTTGTTATTGTGGCAGGACAGAGATGAGCAGTAACAGCAAGCAGTCCTGTGCTCTGCACCCTGCCCTGGGCTGTACTGCCTGGGGAACAGGAAGTTGAAGCTGTGTAAAGGTGTGAGCAGGCAGGGTCATCTTATCATCTGCTAGGCCCTAGCTGGAGTGATTTGAGACAACACATCAGATACCTTTTTCCAATGCTGAATCTTTGACTTTCCTCAATTAGAAATTTCCATTTTAGAAATGTCTTTTCAAAATGTCTACGAGATGGAGGTATTTGTTTTCAACTAAAATCACTGGGATAACGATGACTTTGACACACATACAAAAGAAAGTACATTATGTGCAGAATGACACCTTAATTGGAGTCCTACCAGAGAAAAAGGTAGCCAGTGACCTTCGTCAGACCTGAGTTGAGGACAGGGACAGAGACACAGGGTATGATATCCACTACAACATAGACCTGCAAGGGGAGAACCAACGAGAGGAGGCCAGAAAGGAAGCCTGGAAGGTTTTAAGACTGGTGGCAGAGATCTTGACAATGAGAAACTTCTGGAAAACTGTCAGAGAAAAATCAAAAGACAAATGTGAGTTGGTTGATTTGGTACCAAAGGAGAATGAGCCTAAGAGATGGTGATGGCCAAGCACAGGAGGTGGCAGAGGAGCCTCTTTACCCACATGCTTAGGCACACACGGCTATCTGAGGGTCACTGGCCGAAACTGGGTCCTTACTTATGCTGTGTCTGGAAAAGACTCACACAACACCCTCAAGTTTTGCCTCAGAGGCATCTTGACCATGGAAGACAATTTGACTCACAGTATTTGCTGTCACACTCAGAGGCTTTGAGAGTAAGTTTTCTCCTTATTACCTCCACTTTACTAATTCAGCATAATTCCTGTTTCCTAAATACTGTTCCTTGTACGTGTGCGTGTGTGTGTATGTGTGTGTGGCCTACTGTCGTCCATCACTGGAAAAGGTAGAGAACAGCTGATCATACCCGTCCCTACTCAATCCATCTACAACACAATCCGTACACCTAAGGCCCAGAGAACATTGTGGAAAGGGAATCAGAGGGACTATAAGAGTCAGAGGACCAGGACATCTGAGGTGAGATTGTCTCCTAGAAATGACACAGAAGCTACACCCACGATATTACACTGATATGGCTGTCTAAATAAACAAGACCTGAATAAGGACGACACCAATATATATGATAATGGAGATGGGGAAAATCTCATGGGGCACCACACTTAGATAAAGAACTACAGGAAACAGTGTTTTGGTCTGTCCAGTCCCTTTAAGAGTCAAGCCCTGCCCACTTCCCTTTCTACCAGGGCAAGTGGATTCTGCTCGCTTTCTCTCTCTCTCTCCTTTCCTCTCTTCCCTTTCCCCTTCCCTAACCCACTAAATAAACTCTATACTCAAACTCTCTCTGCATGGTGTTTCTGCCTGGGACTCACTTGGGATGCGGGTGGTGGGACTGACTGCCCATCATGGCCTGCCACTGGTCCTCAGGAATCACTGCCCCTTGGGTAACCTCACCCACTGCTTTTTAAACAATAACACTAAGGACTGCTGAAAAGGTGAAAGTTAGTCTGTTCCAGAGATGAGCTACCTAACTGGTTATATAACACTGAGAGGTCAGTCCTGAAATGATATACACAAGCACATTGAACAGTCTTGGCAGTTATACACACACACACACACACACACACACACACACACACACAAAATACACACACACACATATATACACACAAATACATACATATACACACAACTACATATGTTCATGTGTATAAACATACATATACATACATACACACATACATGTAGGACTCAGGGCAGCTTGGCACACACCTGCCAAGACAGGTTCTGTAGATCAACAGGAAGGTAAGTCTGAGTCTCAGTTTACCCTAATGCAATACCTGGTTCTAAGAAAGACCACAAGCTGAGACATGCTCCACCCTTAGTGCTGCACACACCCATCCCCTTTTCACCAAGGAGGAAATTCCTAACATTCCGACTATTGTAGATAGGATCACCTGCCAGCACACACCCATGCATTTCAGTAGGACACCCCTAGACAGACAAATGTCAGCCAGTCAGGGGTCCTGAACCTTAGAAATCCTACTATAAAAACCCAACCCCAACTGAGCTCAGGGCTCTCCTATCCCATCAATATGTTGGTGTCAGGGACCATTGCCCTAAAGATGATAGCAGGGACCATTGTCCTAAGGATGTTTGCAGAGAGCCCCACATCCCAACTATCATGAGAACTGTTTGTTAATGGAATCACAAAAAGAATGTTTCTGCTTACACACACACACACAAAAAAAAAAAACAAAGTGTGCTGACTGGTGACCTTTGCTACCCCCTACCCCCACCCCAAGCCAAGCTCCTCATTCAAGGTCTATATAAGCTGTAACCATTATCCTAATAAACGGATACCTTGACAATTGAATTCTGCTTGGTCTCCTTCTTTTCTCTCGCCCATGATTCTTACAGATAGAGCCTCTTCAAACCCTGAATAACTGGACCTGATGGTCACATTGGTTTACACTAGGTCTTCTTGTTGGTTTTTGGGGAACTCTGTGGATCTGGGCATAACGATACACACATGTAATAATAACGACAAAAGAGAGAGATTGCCGTAAATTTGAAAGGGAGTGAGGGAGGGCATTGGAGGTGTTGGAGGGAGGAAAAAATGAGGAAATTATGTAATTTTATTTAATTCTTATAAGAAAAAATTTAAAAAAGAAAAATGTTTCTTCCTGCAAAGGAATGAAGTAACACTTTGCATCTATTTCTAAAAGGAGGTCGGGAAGAAGAAAGTGATAAAAGAAACAGATGTGAGGCCACGGGGCACTAAATGGGATCATGTCCAGGGGCAATGGGCAGTAAACAGGATTGTGTCCAAGGGCAGTGGGCAGTAAACAAGAGCATGTCCAGGGGCGGTGGGCAGTAAACAGGAGCATATCCAGGGACAGCAGGTCATATAAACAATGGCACTTTCCAAGAGCCAGGTTGGAGAACTGTTATCTGCTGCCCGTGTTTTTCCAGAGGAAGAGGTAAAATCAAATAATGACCCGGAATTTGAGAAGAAGATGGGGAGCATAGGGGCTCCCAGAGCAGACAGCGCACAGAGCACCAGTCTGAGAGCTACATATTTAAAAAGGTGTGGTTTGATTACAAATGACCATCAACACAGCCCTGGGACAGTTTAGAATCTGTGTACATGAAAAGCACTCACAAATGAGTAGGCCAAAAACAGATAATGATCCCTCAGTTCAGAATTCAATGGTATCAGGGTACCTTTTGGTGAAAAAATATTTTAATTGTATAGTAGAATGTGTATTGATTCCCAAAGACAATTAAAGTAGTTCCTGTAATGCATGACCAGATTGTAGATCCTCCGCTCAATTTATTTCCTTAAATAGAAATTCTTCAGAGGTAGATACAGCTACCTGTGACATAGCAGTATAAAAACGTCCAATTATTTTCCTTATGTGTGGTCTCCTACCTTGAAATCTGTACACTGAGTCAACTACAAGACCACTGAGCTCAGCATGCCAGCTCATCCCTGGATATTTTCATCATAATTAATGTCAAACTTTAAGTGGCTGTGCAGAGTAATATCTTGGAAACCTGAATATACTCTGCAGTGAGTTCCTAAGTCTCTGCTGAATAATTAAAAGAACTACAGCTTAATGCACGCTATTCAAGTCACATAATCCCAGTGTAAAATAAAAGGCCTTTGCTTCTATTTTACACAAAAATAACATTTTATTTTTATGTGGTCTTATTAAGAGTTTCTCTCATAGCCTGAGTTAAAATAATAATATTAATTATACCAACTGTTAGTATTTTATTATTTATACTGAGCCAGGAATGAAGAAATTAAAATGAATTTTTCCCAAACTATGCTTTAAAGTCTAAATTCTGCATTTTCAGAAAGGGAAACTGAGCCCTGAGTATCTTTAGCAATTTCCCCCCAAGAACACACACAGCTGGGAGCTGAAGGAATGAAATGTGAACATAGATCTGCTGATGTCTACACCCTTACACGAGGCTCTAAAGCGTAGTGCCGCCAGCTGGGATGCAAGAACGAACATCAAGGTATTCCACATGGCTAGTAAAGAAAGAAGAAATGGGCTGGACAGTGCTCAGCAGTTAAGAGCACACTGGCTGCTTTTCCAGAGGACTTGGGTTCAATTCCCGCAACCACATGGCATCTTACAACTATCTTTTAACTCTAGTTCCATGGGCTCCAACACCCTCACACAGAAACACAAGCAGGAGAGATACCAGCGCATATAAAATAAAAATAAATCTTAAAAAAATTTAAAAAGGAAAGAAGCACTTAGATATAAATCAGAATGATATGATGGGGCTGTGTAAGAATACACACACAAAGTAGTGTCTTGGGATGAATAGTGGGGCAGGTGCGCTTGCATGGAGTCAGGTGAGGATTGCTACAGAAAACTGGGGCGGAGAGCATTCAGCCACAGGAAGAACCTCCGATTTGCTTATTGTGTCTACTGTGAACGTCACTGGACCGAATCATGGAATTACCATGGTGAAGTATACTACTCCTAACAGTCACTTTTCAAAATAAACCCAAAGCATCCACTCTTGTCCAGCTTATTCAAGCTTTGGTTGGTTTTCAGTATATTCGGTGGGTAATTTTCCTTAAAAAAAAAAAAAAGAATTTCAAACCAGCCAGTGTGGTGGTATATGCCAGCTCATATGTTTGAATACGTGGTCACCGGCTAGTGGAACTGTTTGGGAAGGACTGGTAGGTGTGGCCATGTTGGAGACGGTGCACCAATGACGTGAGCTCTCAGCTGCTGCCCCAGCACCATGCCTACCTGCTGCCATGCTCTCCACCATGATGGCCATGGACTGTCATCCTCTGCAACTGGGAGGCTAAACTAAACATTTTCTTTTATAAGTTTCCCTGACCATGGTGTTTTGCCACAGCAATAGAAAAGTAGTGAAGACAGAAGCCGGTATCAGAAGTGGAGCATTGCTGTGATAGGCCTGACCATGCTGTTTGTGGGGGGAGGATAAAGTGCAAGATTTTGTCACTTTGGACTACGAGCGTGGTTAAACAGACCATCCTAGCAGGAATCTAGAAGAGGACACTGAGGACTATGGAGACCCAGGTCCATAGATTTCAGAGTAGACCATTCTTATGATATCTTGGCAAAGATTGTAGTGCTTTATGACCTTGTCCTAAGAATCTGTCTGAGGCTAAACTGAAGACTTTGGGACTAATTTCCTATTGTTATTAAAAAGCATTATTCAGGTTACTAAGCAATCAAAAATAAGATAATCCTAAAGTCCAATCATTACACTAATGGCTATATGGTCAAAGGAAATAAAGCCAGTACATCAAAGAAACATTTACTTCTTCACAGTCATTGCATTATTCACATTAGAGCCAAGATACTGAACCAGCCAAGTGTTCATGTATGGGTGGGCAGAGAAACTGAGGAGTATAGCTACAATAAAACACTGTATCACTTTAAAAGTAAATTCTATTATTTGAGACTGGAGATTATATTAAATAAACCAGGCACAAAAGGACAAGTGCCACATGATTTGACTTACATGAGGAATTCAAAACCATTTAACTCAGAGTGATACTCTGTATAATGGTAGTCGTCAGTAGATAAGAGGATGGGTTAGATAAAAAGATACTGAGCAAAGATATACAATTGCAGTGAGAAATGCATTTAAGAGACCTATTTTATATAACATGGTGATTCTAAAATGTGATTTCATCTTTTAAATCTTGTCACACATACTTCCTAATGTATTAAAATTTAGAATAGATTTTATTGAAATGGCAGGTGTTATAACTCTGAACTGGAATGCCTCCCAGTGGAACCAAGGTAACTACCTTTCAATATACCCACAGGTGGATCTTCCACACACCAAACTTTTAGATTAGCAAGGCAAAAATTTGCCCCTGGTTTTTAACTTGCATTTATGTTTGCTATTCAGGTCATTCTTTGGACCGTCAGTACAGCACACCATAAGGGCTTGTTAGAAAGGCACACTTCAGACATCAAGCAAGGCCTACTAAATCAGAATCCATGTTTTGCAAAATTCCTTGTTGGTTCATATACACATTAAAGCTTGAGAGGCACTACCATGTCCTGCTTTTCATAATTCACATTTACCTTTTAAATTATAGAGACAATCTTTAAAGTACCAGATGATGGGGACCCTCCTTCAGCCTATGGCCTTTGAGAGGCTGGACCAAGTTGGTGTGGCCTTGAGTCCATGGGTCTACTCACTGGCTCTCTCTCTTTGCTTGCCACACCTGGATGTTGGATTCCATTCCTGTTCCCCATTGTGATCTGTGAGTTTCCCTTTAATAAAGAACCTCTTATTATATCCTATTTGGACCAAGTGTGGGATTATTTGATTCATGTTCCCCTTCCTCTGGCACATTCCCCTTCAACCAAAGAACATAAAAGGGAAAGATTTTTCATCCCAACAGCTACCTCAGCTCCATTCCCTGTAGTAGTTTGAATGTCCTCACAAGCTCAAAGGGAGTGGCACTATCAGGAGGTGTGGCTTTGTTGGAGGAAGTGTGTCACCGTGGAGGTGGGTTTTGAGGTTTCCTATACTTAAGATACTGCCCACTGTCTGATACCACTTCCTGTTGCCTGCATGATATAGGACTCTCAGCTCTTTCTCCAGTTCTACTTCTACCTGCATGCCATGCCCCACCATGATGATAATGGACTAAACCTCTGAACTATAAGTGAGTCACCCAAATTAAATGTCTCCCTTATAAGAGTTGCCATGTCATGGTGTCTCTTCCCAGCAGTAGGAACCCTGACTAAGGCATCCCCTAGGAAGCATAAGCAGGTGGGTTATTTTAGTTTATCAAAATTATATTTTTCTGAAGGTGAAAGTATTGCTACTCTACAAATTAGGAAGAAAATTTTGACTTATATTTATTAAATTTCTTTATAAATAAAAGAAAATCTTCCAGAAAAAAATGGCTTGAGTAGAGAAATTCTCCCAGAAAATATACAAATGAATTTCTCCTGAATTGGTTGTGTTGTGTTCACCTACCATGGTTGGTACCTGCTGGATTCTTTAAAATGAATAATTAATTCTGCTTCACCTTTCAAAACTCTTCCTTTATTCTTTCTTTGTTTCTCTCCCATGGCCCTTGCCCCTAGTATTTGCCTTGAAATCTTGGACTAATGTTTGTTTGACTGGATGATGATCATGACTGGAGAGCTTCCATTTTTCACGAATCTGAACCTTTCCTATATGAGTGGCCAAAGATCCGGAAAGTGTCCAGTCACTGAATTTATGATTTGGGTCCTTAACCACTTTTGCTCTCAAGTTTTCGGTGACATTGGTGTGTTTCTATAGTGACTTGAATGGTGGTTCCCTAAAGATGCCAATACAGAATCCCCAAAATGTGACATTATTTTGTAACAAGGACTTTCTCTGGTTTAATTGAGAGACAGCCACGGTCACAACAGATGCTAACAGAACAGCAAGTTCTCATGGAGGAAGAGAAACAGACATCCCGACACAGGGATGCCCTGGAGATGGAGACTATGTCACAGTGATGGGTCCCAGTCAAGGTGTCAAAGCTTTCCAGTGACCATAAAAACATGGAGAAGTATGGGGTGGATGCTCGCTTGGGGCTCCCAAAAGGAAAAAATACTGCTGGCAATTTGAACTTCCACTACCAGGCTCTAGAAGCATAACACAATAAACTCTTGGTAGTTTCAGTTACCACATGGTTTGTGGTGATTTCTACAGCAGTCCTAAGAAATGATTAATTCTGTGGCTTTCTTCAGACACTTCATCTAATTCACACATTTAATATATTTTTTGGCAACTATGCATTCAGATTATTGTCTCAGTTTACCTTATTATATGATCTGATTCCATGTATGGGATAAACTTTAGAATCTCTTAGATATGCTAATTTTAGTTTTCACTTATTCCTTTGTTTCTTAAGTTATATTTTTGGTAGGGAATATTTTCCATTGGTTCATCTTTGATGATTTTATCTTTCCTAAAGTACACAGTAGTAGCTTGTGACTATTTATCTTTAGGAATCACAGTCAATACTAGTTAGGACAGATATCAGGCTAAACCATCTCTGGAATTCTGTGTCTGCTTTTCCGACTCTCTTCAATGAGTGTATAATGTTTATACTCGTGTGTTACAGTAAAGAGATCCAGGCTTCCATTCAGAACTAGAAATTATCCATTACTTCACATCACATAAACTTTCCTAAAAACTACAAATCCATGAATTTCAATTTTATTTGTATATCTTAAGAATTAACAGATATATATTATTTAAGAAAATCCAGTTGATTAGTAGGTAAATGAGTGTGTAAGTAAAGAAAATTCAGTGAAACAAATTTAAAAGTTAAGTTCTCTGAATACAGGGAAAAATCTAATAGTTCTATCTAAAAAGAAAATGTTAGACATGAATTGCAAGTTAATAACTATGTAAGCAAAATCATGAATCCTCAGCTTTCCTTTAACACACCATCTTGATACAAGAGCACTGGATGAC
This sequence comes from Microtus pennsylvanicus, assembly GCF_037038515.1. Classification (NCBI taxonomy): domain Eukaryota; kingdom Metazoa; phylum Chordata; class Mammalia; order Rodentia; family Cricetidae; genus Microtus; species Microtus pennsylvanicus. The sequence continues at coordinate 71,815,633 of NC_134584.1, forward strand.
ATGATTCACGTTGTCTTCTCAGTCAGAGTGCCCCATATTTACTGTCAAGAACAGACATTTAAACTGGCTTAGAGAAAGGGAAAGACTTCACCACCTCTGTGCAGGAAAGCAAGGGATGGGTGCTCTAGACAGAGCAAAGAAACAGCCAGAGAACCAGACCAGGAAGGAGCATGTTCATGACAAAGACATCCTTCTTGCATTTTTCTGTATGCTGGTGCTTCATTCCAAGGAGGTACAAGGGAGGACGTGCTCTCTGGGCTTCCATTCAGCTTTGTACTGTGGGCTTTTGCCTGGGCCACAAATAGACAATAAAATGAAAGGGCCACAAACAGACAATAAAATAAAGTGCCCAGATGAGCAAGAAATGAGAGAATCTCTGTTTGCATATGACAGGATCAGACAATCTGAATGAATTCTATGCAAAACAATTAGAACTAATAAGCTTACCAAAACTGCAAAATACAACATTCATATGTAAAAACAAATTGTATTTCTAGATAGCCATAATGAGAACACTTATAATAGCCTGGAATAAAAAAATATTAAACTTTATTAAAACAAGTACAAATCGTACATCCTGGAAACTATACAATATTGTTGAAAGACATTATGATGGTCAAAATAAACAGATGAAGAAGAGACCTAGTCAGTCATTCTCATCAACTCCGACCATGAAACCCAATATAAACAGGCTGTCATGCATGCTTCAGCGTCACTGAGAGCATGTTTCATTTCAAATAAACAGAATATCCCATCTTTAGGAGTCAGAAGAACTAATGTCACCAACATGCAATCATCCTGCAAGCTTGATTCAACACAATCACTATCAAAATCCTTTTCCTAAACTTTATGTGAAAACTATATATATATATATATATATATATATATATATATATATATATATATATATATATAAAACCCAACTACCAAAAAATGATTCAGAGAAAGAATAAGATATCGGAAGTCCTTGTACTTCACAAATATTAAAAGTGAGTTATAAAGTTTCAATAATTAAGATGGTTTAAAACTGTGAATCAATAAATAAATCTTCTTTTATGGTCAATTCTTTACTGGCTTCGTAGGCAGATTCAAAGAAAAAGCAGTCTTTATATATTCTGGGAAAATTAATTATCCACATAAAATTAATGAGGTTAGAATATAGCACAAAATTGGCTTAGAAAAAATGAGAGTAGTAGGTTCTTCTCTAGGATCTATATAATTTCTAAACACATTCCTTGTTTGTTTGTTTTGCTTGTTTGTTTGAGACAGGATCTCTCTGTGCAACAGTCCTGGCTGTCCTGGAACTCACTCTGTAGATCAGCAGCTTCTGCCCCCTGATGGCTGGAGTTAAATGTATGCACCACCATGCCAAGCTCTCTAAACACAATCTTAGCATCACACGATATAAATATTTACACCCACAGATAAGTACAGCTCTCACCCCTTGTGCTGCTAGTGTTTTGACACAAGCTACAGTCCTTTTGGAAAGCAATCCTCAACTGAGAAAATGCCGCATGTGGGCAAGCCTGTGGGGCATTTTCTTGATTAACAGTTGATGTGGGAGGGCCCAGCTCACTGTGGGCAGTGCACTCCTGGAGAAGTGGTCCTGGGTGGTACAAGAAAGGAGACTGAGAAAACTCTGAGAGCAGTAGTAAGCAGCATGCCTCCACAGCCTCTGCTTCAGTTCCCGTTCCCAAGCTCTCGCCCTAATTTCCTTTGATGATGGATATCATGTGGAAGTGTAAGACAAAATAAACCCTTTCCTCCTTAAGCTACTTTTGGTCATATTTTACAGCATAATATAAATCCTAAGACACCTTCTCACCAAAGAAGCTGCTTTTTGCAGCAGATGGAGATTATTGTAGTGCTCCACAGATGATCAACATGCAGAAAATAAGACTGTGGTGCCTAGCTCCAAATGATACATTTACAATGCAACCCCTCCACCTAAGGATCAGCAAAATCATGGAAGTGGGGGTGAAGAAACATTCTACGAGCATGGGGGCAGGGACAGCTTTCACTAGACAATGTCTTCTAGACATGTCAGGGAAGCTGCATCCATGTTATCTCAACAATACCAGCTAAACAAGACCAGCACAATGACATCACAGGTTGATATGACAACAAGGATGGGGGAAATTCACAAGGTTCCATTTATATATCAAGAGCTACAGACAATTAGTGTAGTGATGAGGTGGGCCGGCCTGCTTTTTGTCCCACCCGGCTCCTGCACAGCTAGCTTTACACCCAAAATAACAACACACAAACTATATTCTTTTAAACACTGCCTGCCCCATTAGTTCCAGCCTCTTAATGGCTAATTCTCACACCTTGATTAACCCATTTCTAATAATCTGTGTAGCACCACGAGGTGGTGGCTTACTGGGAAAGATTCAGCATGTCTGACCTGGTGGCTGGCTCCATAACATCTGACCTAGAAAGGAGAGGCATGGCGATTGTCTCACTTCCCTCTTCCTCCCAGCATTCTGTTCTGTATACTGCACCGATCTAAATCCTGCCCTATCAAAAAGCCAAGGCAGTTTCTTTATTAATGAGAGCAACAGATAGACAGATGATCCTCCTCCATCAAATTAGTGACTTCTGGGAGAGGGAGGATAAGCTCTCTCCAGGAATTGTCCCTGGTAGGCTATCCAATCTAAAGTGGTCAGCCCCAAACATACATATATACATGCAATATAACTAAATCGACTCAGCAGGTGGGGTGTGTGTGTGTGTTTGTGAAGATGAGTGAGCAAGAAGAGGCCATGAGTTTGAGAGGGAGTGTGGGGAAACAAGGAAATAGTTGAGTAGGGAGAGGAAAGGGTGGAAATGATCTAAATACAGTTTACACGTAATAGATTCTGAAGGCATAAGTCACAAACAATGCCACACTAGTTTGGAATTATGATTAATAGGGTGGTATTTATTTAAAGGGGAAAAAACTTACAGATAACCGTCCCAGACAACAGCCCTCTGCGCAATCAGGAAGGAGTCTGGTCGCTGGAAACGGAGGAAGCAAAAAGAGCAAGAAGGGAAGTAGCCGCTTTTTTAAAGGGAGAGAGACCATGCCCCAATGGGCTGGTATCTCAGCAGCTATTGGCTGGAGAAGCAGAAGAACCTCCCGCAACACCTCCCCCTTTTGTTTAAATAAGAGAGTTCTAAACCTACTACGAAATTATATACAATAAGTACAAATATCCTATTCTAACTAGCTTAGGTCTTGTATAATAAATAACTTGGCCAAGTCATGAGAGAAAAGTAACTACATTTATATAGTCTTCAACCACATCAAAGATCTGAGAAGGGAAATAATGTTACCTGGATAATTAGGAAGTTCAGTAAAACAACTTCCAAAACATGCAACAAATCACAGAGACAACTAGCTACCTGGGCAATCACCCAAAATCATGTTTGCAGCGTTGAAGCAACCAACTTTGGCTAAGGCCTAACATAACTGACATACCATTTTCAAAGGCAAGCAACTTTTCAAAACTATCTTACCCTGTCTTGGCAGGATATGACAGTCCTGTTTTATCCATTGATGCACGCTCTGTATCTCTGTCAGTGGTTGAGGTATGGGCATTTCTTTGCCCCAAGGCCAGTTCTGCCAAAAAGAAAGGCTCCAGGTGGAGTGTCTTCGGTGCTCAACATTCTCTCAGGAATAGATTGGTGCTGCCAGGAGCAATTGTGCCTCACTATCACAAAACTCTGAGTTAGATTAAAGGCCATTTTCTACAGCTCTTTGAAGAGGTTGAAGATTATCTATCTATACTGAGTATAATCCCTATATATCTAAAGAACCTGATTAGTCTAATTATAAATGACAAACTTAGATGACTATTAATCTATATAATTCTCAATATCTATCTAACTTAAAGACTAAGACAATAAACAACTGTGTAACAAATGAGGATAATGACCTCCAAATATAAACAATGTACAAATATACATTGCAATATGGTAAATATATATCAATACACAAACATTATATAAGTATCTTAATCAGAGGTAGAAATGTATACTGCAATATGGTAAATATATACAATACATATATCAATACAATATATGTCAATACATAAAAAAAGTAAAATTCTTTAAAAAGTAAAATTCTGAAATAAAAAACGAAAAGTCAATGCTGTAAGTGTAAAAGCAAAAGCTCTAACAGCCCTTAGTTGCAAGCCTTCGTAACTTTGAATTAGGCTTCACCCATGACACCATGACCCCAAAGCAGATGAAACCGAGCTTCATCAAATTCAAAACACTTTATGCTCCAATAGATTCTATCATGAATGTGAAGAAAATTCACTGGTTAGGGGGAAGTGTAAATCATTAGAAATATGATTCAGAAAAGGGGATAACACAAAATTACTCTTCAGGTATGAGATTTATTAGGAGAGATGAACTCATGATCATTAGGGCCATGACTGGTCTTGAGGCGAGAGAGTATTACAAAGGGACAGTAAAAAGGATCACAACACTATAAATGGAGCCTAAAGCAAAAGAGGAACTTAGTCCATTGCCTCTGGGCTCTCCATTCCTTCCATGTGTCTGCCCCCGCTTCATTGCCTTCCTCCTCCTGTTTCTCCTGCCTCCTTTGTATTGTCAGCAGTTATTAATTTCATATATCATTCCTCCCCTCTTCTACTATTTTACACTTTCCCAAATACCTAAGACTTGGCAGTGACTATATTTTAATTACTTTTAGACCACTCAAGCATGTCTTTGTACTTGGAAAATCCCCACTCCTGTCTTTTAAGTTCCTCTAAGATGCACCATATAACATCACGTCTACTTTAATGCCTAAGTAAAATAGGGTGGAAGCCCACAAAAGTGGATCGATTTCACCTTGACTAAAGGTCAGAGAGTTCAGGCCTATTCTTGCTCCTTCAAGGTTATTGACAAGAGGTTTGGCTTAAGGTGTGGCTACTAACAAAATATCTTGATCTAGGGTATAGTTACTTGGTGTTTGGGGTATTAAGATGGCCCACAGAGGTTGATCTGGTCCACCTTGACCAAAGGTCAAAGAGTTCAGGCTGATTCTTGCTCCTTCAAGGATGTCAGGAGGTTTGTCCCAGGGAGTAGCTGCCTACAAAATACTTGACCTAAGGTGTGCTTGCTGCATGTCCTGCCTCAACAACAGAATACTTAACTCAGGGTTATTGATGCTTCAGGTATTGAAGAGGTAATTTCTCTGTCTGTTCTTCGAATCATGTTAAAGCAATCTTTTACCTTCTTCCTTGCCCCCCTTTTTGGATGGTAGTATATAAGAATATGGAAAATAAATGCGGGCAAATTCAGTTTTCATTGAATTGCCCTCCCAATTCTCTTCTGTGTCTCTGTATCTCTGTTCCTTCTGTCTAAAATTTCTAATCCACACTCCCTTACCCTGAAATGTGAGAAACCTGTCAATGCTGAACTCCAGGAAAATAGATGCTATTTTTCCTTTTTTTTTCTTTTTTGCAAAACTATGACATCTATTCTGCCTGATTACCATATAGTATAATATCCCCACTAGACTATAATCTCTTCTGGTCATCTGATACTTCTTTTAGCATATAAACAAGGCATAAATATATATTACATTTTGCCATCACCTACAAAAAACACAAATTAAAAATGCAAAGCATTATACTAATAGGTAGCATAGGGCATTATATTACATCAGACTGACTTCAGGAAAAAGGTCCATTTTTATCTTGCTGCTAGATAATATGCTTAGTATACAAGTGATAAAGAACAAAGGATGTCTTAATAGAAATGTTGAAGGTTAAATTATAGTAATAGAATGAACAAAAAAATTGTTTCCTATTTTATTAGAGTATCACAAAATAACTCTGTCCATTCTACTTCTAGATGGGCAAAGAGCAATCATGAGACTAGTAAGTAGTCAGAGCTTATGGGGCCAGGAAGGTTCTCAGTTCTAAAAACACCCCAAGCCACAGATAAAGCTATTATTATAGTCTAGATCTAGAACTATAACTGACCTCAGTTCACTATCCCTTCAAGTCATGCAACTTCTCACTCACATGCTGAAAGCTGTTTTCAAAACTTGTCTCAGATCCCGTAGATGTGACTTAGATTTCTCTGTTTTCCCATTTTGGTACTGAAAAGAACATTTTAAAAAAGAATCAACAAAGTTTGATCAGAAAAAAAACAGGTAGTATTTTGTGGTTTGGTTTTGTTTTGTTTTGGGTTTTGTTTTTTCAAGACAGGATTTCTCTGTGTAGCCCTGACTGTCCTGGCCAAAACAATTTTATAATTTGATTTCTCCCTTTGCCCCAATATCACAAAAAAGTATCTTAACAGTGGATAAAAATGAAAATACAAAACATTAAACATGAATGTCCTACCCTGAAAGGCTTGATTTCTAAATGCATTAAGTTTTGTTTAGAGATTACAAGCACTGATTGTCGTAAGTATGGAGTCATTCTTAGTCATTGTTAGTCAATGATGTTATTGAGTACTGTTTTAGAAAATCTCTTTCCATAATACAAATATCCATAACACACATTTTTAAATGCCCAAGCAATCCCTTACATGCATCCCATGGATTTCCTCTGAGTTGATAGATATTTGGTTTGTGTCTGTTAATAATAACTCAAAACCAGAGAAGGGATAATGACTCTCCAGTAAAGCTGGCATGCTATGTCATTCAGCATTCACAGAAAATTTCCTCTAGGTAACATGGAGTTCATTGGCTCCAGGTTATGATTATTTTTAGTGTTTTAATATAGGCATGATACATAAATCATCCATCCACTTTCCAAATAATGCATAATCTATAAAGTAGCAGGCTACAATGTTATGTAATTTAAAGGTTCATTTAGAAGATTGACTGTATTCAATTATTAAAAAGTCAAACTTACTGGTTCTTTTTGTTCACAAATTTATCTTAATGCCTATTATATAACTTAAATATTTGTTCTTTAATAAAAAATGAGTTTTCTTAGATTTTTAAGTCTCTCAAAAAGTACATTAATGTTTTCATGTCTAGTTTAGAATGCTGGCTAAAACAAAAATACGCACTACAGTATCAATAGTCACCCACTGTTGACTATATCCCATGTGACACCCTAGAAAAGGGCGGCATACTAACTTATGCCTAGTAAATTACAGTAAAACTTGACTCAGTGTTCTGAAACTCTCCAGTCAAGTTTTTTTAAATTTCAAATTTCAAGCATGACAAGTTAGGTAGCTGTAAAGGCACATCATAGGACAAGTTGGGTACTGTGGTAGACCAGTTATTTCCAAGAGGAGGTAACAGTCTCTGTTTAATGGACTTAACTACTACATTCTGTATTCAAACAGCCCATTTGTACTATATCCAAAAGAATCCTGTATCCTTATTGGTACAAAGATAGCATGAAAACTAATCAACATCCAAGATTCTAGGCTGTAGAAAACAGATTATATTCGTCTGAAACATGGGATCTGTAGCTAGAGAACCACCTGTAATATATCATTAACAATTCTAAAGTTTCACAAACTGAAACTTACAGTTTTCATTAGCAGAGTAATTCCTCCTCAGTAATCAGATTTTCAGAAATTCATTTCTCTCTCCCTCTTTTAAAAAGTGTATGCAGCTACGGAGAAACCCTGTCTCGAAAAATCAAAAAAAAAAAAGTGTATGCAGAAAAGAAAGTAATAAGCCATCAAAACCAATGTCCCCAGACACAGTAAAGGACAACTTTTCTATGTGTTATATTTGAGTTCTCCTAATGAGTATGCTTTCTGACTCCACAGTTGCTAGAATTCTTATTACTGATATGTTCAGAGTTCACATCAATTAGACCTCAAGGACTATTCTATCAGGCAGTATAAATGAAATCCCCTCAGAATTCTTGGGTGGACTGATTACAAGGTCGCTGTGAGGAGCTTAGATTATAGCTAGTGCTCAGTAGACAGTAATTCTTCACCTCTTCAATAAAATAAACAGAACATGTTAGAAGGAAGTAATGAGGTAATTATATAAGAAAGGAGGATTCTCTTCATCACACAAGTTCCCATCTCCTCAATATATATTGTGTCCTCCATCCATTCACGCTGTGCTCCCTAGAGCCTTTCACCCTGGTGTTTCATTGCCTTTTCCCCTAGAATAGTGGTTCTCAACCTATAGGTCACAACACATTTTGAGGGTTGCATACTAAATACCCTGTATATCAGATATTTACATTATGATTCACAACAGTAGCAAAATTACAGTTATGAAGTGGCAACAAAAATAATTTTATGGTTGGAGGGATCACCAAGACATGAGAAACTGTCATAACAGTGCTTCATAACTGCAGTTTTTCTACTGTTATGAATTGTAATGTGAACATCTGTTTTTTCAATGGTCTTAGGCAACCCTATAAAAAGATCATTCAACCCCAAATGGGTAACAACCCACAGATTAAGAACCACTATTTTAATGACTAGAGTTTTGGAGGTTTCTATCTAATCACCTACAGGACCTCACTTTTCCAAGGGCCTATGACACAATCACAGATGTGTGTTGGAAGATATCTTCCATAGCCCAGATTTAAACAAGACTTTTCTTGGTGAAGATCTATTTTCCTATTGCGAAGAGAACTTTCATAAGATAAATTTTTATGTCTTTGGGGATGGCATTTTGATATTTACAGGGCTCCCCTATCTTCCATTATCTGTCTTAGAGCAAGAGATTTCCCGCGATCCACAGTTGTTTTTCAGCACCCCTACTCTCACTACAACAAACCGCCAAAAGCAAGGTTTGGCTCACATGTGATTCCATTCAACGGATGAATGAAGTGATTGTGTTATCTGTGACAAGACCAAAATATAACACACGAGTATGACAGTGTTCATTACTGTGATGTTGTGGTCTTTTTACTGAGCCATTCTGAAGAATCCCTAAAGAAGATTCTCGTTTGTCTAAAAAATCCAATTGTATCCTTCCTAGCTTGTGTCACTAAAGCATTTGTGACCGTTAGGACTAACCTGAAACAACTTTAGAGGAGATGCCAAATGGCAATTTTAAAAAATTGCAGGTTTGGGAAAATGGCTCAGAAGTCAAAGCACTTGCCAAACAAGTATGAGAGACAACGTTCAAATACCCAGAAACCCCAAGAGATTCCTGGGGGCATGTAAGTCCAGGCTCAGAAGGCAGGGAGATAGGGTCATAGAGCAGACTGGAGAGCAAGACTAGCAATTGATTACACTCTGGGTTTAACTGTCTTAGTTAGGGTTTCTATTATCATGACCATGACAACTCTTATAAAAACAAAACATTTGATTGGGTGGCTTATTGTTGAGAGGTTCAGTCCATTATCATTATGCAGGCTGATTTGGTGCTGGAGAAAGAGCTGAGAATTTTATATCTTGATATGCAGGCAACAGGAAATGGTCTGAGATACTGGGCATAGCTTGAACATATATGAGACCTAAAATCCCACCCTCACAGTGACACACTTCCTCCAACAAGGCCATGCTTCTTATTAGTGCCACTCCCTATGAGTTTATAGGAGCCAATTATATTCAAATTCGAACTACCAAATTCTACTCCCTGGCTCCCATAATCTAACAATACCATAATGAAAATGCTTTTAATCCAACTTCAAAATTCCCCATAGTCTATTACAGTCCCAAAGTTTAAAAGTCTAAAGTTCAAAGTTTCTTATAGATTTATACAATTTCTGAACTGTAATCCCCTATAAAAATATAAATAATAAACAAATCACATACTTCCAACATGTAATGGCACAGGATATATGCTTCTGCTCCAAAATAAAGGGAAAGGAGCATAGTGAGGAAATATGGGACTAAAGCAAGACCAAAAACCATCTGGGCAAACTTCAAACTTATCATCTTCATATCTGATGTCAAAATGCTCTTCAGATGTTTAAATACTTCCGACTTTGTTGACTGCAACATACTTCTTTCTCTTGTGTTGACTCTACTCACTCTCTGTTATCAGCTGTTTTTGGTAGGTATCCCATAATTCTGATATCTCCAAAATCTTGGGTTCTCCAAGGTAGTCCAGTCTTCAACTTCACAGCTTCACATAATGGCCTCTCTAGGTCTCCATTCAGAGACACCCCTGACACATGCCTATTCTCAACAGCTTTTCTTGGTCACTGAGGCAAGTTCCATGCCCATTTCTTCTATCCTTAACTCCAAAATCACATGGCCAAAGCTGCTTACTGGGGCTAGAACATGGCACTCGTGTTCAACCATATCTTCACCAACTTTCTGTTTTCAGTGGTTACTTTCACTACCTAAGCTTGGCTGTCCTGAAACTTGCTCTGTAGACCAGGCTCAATCTCAGAGATCAACCAGCCTCTGCCTTCCTAGTGCTAGGATTAAAGAGGTGAGCCACCACAAGGGTGTGAACCACCACATCTGACTAATTCCTTCTTGCAAATTGGAAATTTAGGTGGGGTAGGATCTTGCCCTGAGGTCACCACTCCTTCCCATTTCTTAATCTGTTTACTTTTTAACAGAGGATTTATTTCCCCAATTCTCTTCCACTTCCTGATTCTTGTAATAATCTGTCCTGTCTCTTTAAGAGACAAGAAGCCCTGCCCACTCCCTCCCTGTCTGCTGAGGCAGGCAGATCTTCCTTCCTGCTTGAAGCCTGAGTTTCTGCTTTTCTGTCTCCCTCTTGAAGAGGCAGCTTCTCTCTCTCTCTCTCTCTCTCTCTCTCTCTCTCTCTCTCTCTCTCCTCTTCTCCTTATTCCCCCTTCTCTTCTATAACACACTAAATATCAAACCTCACTCTGCATGGTGTGCCTATCCATCTGTCTCTCGCACACCACTTGTCTCACTACCCAGGACCAGATACCTGCAGTGTGTTCTCGTGGCATGCCTGTCTGCCTGCACTTTGGGGATCTGCAGTGTGGTCTCATGGCCCGCTGTAGCCACCGGGGAATCTGCAGCATTTTAAATTAATCTATTACATTGGTGCCAAGAGACTTGGGAGGCTCTCCTGCCCCAAGCCTCTCTCCTGGGGTCAGCATCCGGAACCAGGTATTTTTTCCCACAACAACCATGTGCTCCATAAGCCTGAGCTTGATTTATACAGCATGATTTCTACACACACAACTGGCTTCAGTTGGTGAGTTTCCCCCATTTTGGTCAGCTTAACCATTTCTCCAAACTTGAAGAAATTGACCAGTGAGCTCCGGGCAATCTTCTGGTGTTCCTAGAAATGGAGGGGGGACAGCCCCCAACCAAGGACGGTTGAGCTCTTTGCTGACATTCATCTCTCGATTGCTTCCTTTAGCTAAAATCGTGACCAGACTGACCTGGGGTCAGTCTTCCTGCATTAGCACTGCACACTGTGTGCAGTGCATTCAAATGGGACCCAGGGTCCCTCAGGTTCTCTTTCTCTTTTTTCTTTTTCTTTTCTTTTTTCCTTTCACTGTAAAAGGCTGCTCAGAGGGGCCTCTGACCTCTCTGGCTTCCAAGTCACCCGACTGGATGGAGTCAGCCTACAGCATCCTACCCAGGGGTGGAGGATGCTCTCCCATGGGTCCTGCGATATTTGCGATGATTGATACCCTACCTGTAGTGGACAGATGTCTCACTGTGGGCCTTGTGGTGTGGCCATTTTTCATGGGTTTTCACAGTTTTATCTATGGGTAGCATAGTCCATTTTCCATCCTGGCCTGGGATGGATGCTGCCTTTTAGAGGCCCTAAAACCACAGGCCTTGATGCCCTGCTTCTTCAGCTCATACCCTCTCTCTGCTGGTGTCCCGCTGGCTCCACTTTTATGGGAGCTTTCTAACTACTACTGTCAGTGCACAGGCAAATGGAAGGAGTTATTTCAAACTGTCTTTGCTGCTGCTACTGCTGCCAAAAAGACTGGTCAGATCCATGAGATGGCTGTTTTCAATTCCAGCCTTTTACTTCCCACCATGGCTTGTGGCATGTGGCTCAGCGACAGGGCAGATAACGCCTCTAGGTCTCTTATTATTAAACTTAAAATCCCTGCAGCTCAAAAATTATGGCTTTTCCATACAACATGTTACTGCTGCCATTTTGACTGAGGTCAGGTGACCTTACCACCATCTAAACTGAGGTCATGTGACCTCACTGCTATCTTGGCTGAGAGCCAGGTCGAGTGACCAAGTTCTGCCATCATTACTGATGTATTTCCTACCTGGTTCCTCAGTGTTAACTCTGTTATATGAGAGAACTTATCTTAATTGAGGTCAGTTGACTTTACTGCCATCTTAACTGAGAGCCAGGTCAGGTGACCAAGTTCCACCATATTTATGGAAGTAGACCCAGCCTAGTCCCCCAGTGTATTTATGCTTTTGTCTCTAAATTTCTCTGGCTGACTCTGTTACATGTATATTTTGTGCAGTGGCATGTCTTTGGTAGGGCCTACCAAGAGCATCCATTTCACCCAATTCCTGTTCACTCTGTGTGTGTGTTCATACATGTAACCTAAATGCACCCATGTTTACTGTTAAATGTTATAACTGTCTATTCATCGCCTTTCAGACTACAAAACAATAAGTCTCATGTTTTAAACTGGTATGTACTTTTAAGTCTCTTACAACAATATGGTATATTTAATCCAACCCTAATTTAAAATATATCAAGCTGTTGTCTACTATTGTCAGTTCTGCTGTTAACCTTCTATTGCAGTTTTTTCTTCATTCTGTCTTTTTATGAGTGTAAATCTTACTTGTTAAGAACCAATACAGTCAAACTCAGATCCAGCTCTCCATACAGATTCTATACTGTAGTTACACCTGATAAACAGACCTCAACTGATCAGAGATCTAAGGAATATGGCATTTAAATATTTAATTATTAAAGGACTTTTTCATAACAGAAAGACAGTTTGGCTCCTAGCAGCCACACTCTACTTCCTCCAAAGAAGACAGAAGAAAAATGGGCACAAAACAATGTCCATTTGCAATTTGTTTTAACTGCCAAGTGCTGACCACTGGGGAAAAAACTGCCTTTCATCTAAAACTAAAGATCTTCAGATGTGGACAGAATCGCTGGAATCAACAGCCAAGATAATTCAGGTCAAAATAGGCCTGTCTTCCTACAGATTTTTTAGCCCACAGGATCTTCTGGAGCCTGGCAGGCCTTGTGCCAAACAGCAAAAGGCAAATATGACCTTCAGCGACCATGGAGGACCCTAAGGAGTAGCTCTAGGGTTCTGTTCTCTGTTGTTTTTTTAATCAGTAACTCAAGTAAAATTTCATCCTTCTCTAAAATATCTGAGGCAGTTTGACAGCTGAAAGGCTTTGTCAGTTTAAAAGGACAACCTCATGAAACAAATTTCAGTAAAATACAAATACAAATACAAGACCTGCAAGTTATCAAAGTGTGAAGACAAGTGCATGCTATCAAGTTTCTCTCTCCCACTGTCTTTCATAGTCTTGAAGATACTTTTCATTGTGTAAAACCATCTGTCACAGTCATTCTGATATGTCTAAAACTTCTGTTTTCACAAACCTGAAGAATTCTTGTGAGTTCCAGGGAGCCAAATTGAAGGACCCACCTTAAACAGGTCAGATACAACCCCTCAATTCCCTGGTCCTAAAAATATTTTTCTTAAACTTAACTTTGTCCTCTGTTCTGCCAATACCTTAAAAACAGGTGAAATAGACACCAGACATTTCCATACCACAAACACTGGACAGGAGCAAAGAGACCAGGTATACCAAGATGTGACCAGCACCCAGCCTTCTCATGTTCCCCCAAAGACAACACACACAAATAAGCAGGAAGCCATCTTGAGAATCTGTCACCCCAATTCCTTTAACCTGTGGTGCCTAATCTTCCTCCTTTTTATTATAAAATGGGAATGTAATGATCTGCCCTGGCCCTTTAAGAGACATGCCTAGCCCACTCCCTCTTAGTCCACTGAGGCAGGCTTCCTTCCTGCATGCAGCCTGAGTCTCACCTTTTCCATCTCCCTCCCAACAAGGCAGCTTCTGTCTCTCCCTCCCCCCTCTGCTCTTCTCCTTCTCTCCTTCCCTTCCATAATCCACTAAATAAATATCCAGCCTCATTCTGCATGGCGTGTCTATCCACCTGTCTCTCGGCCCAGCACATGTCTCCCTGCCCTGGACCAGATGCCTTGGGAGGTCTGGAGAAGATGGTTTTGTGGTGTGCCCATCTGTCTGTCTCTCCTGGTGGCCTGCTGAAGCTACTCGGGGAACTGTGCCATCCCTGCCTTAGGACTGGCTGCTCTTAGGACTGGCTGCTCTTAGGACTGGCTGCTCACTGCCTGCTGCCTCTCAGAGACCTGCAGCATTTTTGCCACAGCAGCTGCTGGGGATCCAGGGATCCATAGCATTTTACTTAATCCATTACAGTGCTCCTTTTTCTCTCAGCCTTCTCCTTTTCATTATAAACATTTACAAGTATGAACATTAGTTACAACATGACACCATCTATACTAGGCTGTTTTGAGATTTCCTCTGCCAATGGAAATTAATAAAAAATTCTTTGCTTTAGCCTGAGGCAGAATTTACAGACAAGGATCAAAAGCAGCCACATTCTTCACCAAAATACCACAAGAATGATCTCTAGGCCACATACTAACACTCTTCTCTTCTGAAAAATATTGACCCTGGCATCCATAGTTCAACCACACTCATCACCATTTTCCATTTTCCTACTAAAATGGCCCATTTAGCAGTACGTAAAGCATTCAACTGTTTTTCTAATCCACAGTCCCAAGGTGCATATTCTTTCAAACAAAGCATGGTCACGCCTATCAGAACAATACCCTTGTCTCTGGTACCAACTTCTGTTTTAGAGTTTCTATTGTTGTGAAGAGAAACCATCACCAGAGTAACTCTTATAAAGGAAAACATTTAATTGGCATGACTTGCTTATGGTTCAGTGGTTTCATCCATTAATATCATTGTGGGAAACAAGGCAACATGCAGGCAAAATTGTACTGGAGCTGAGAGTCCTTACATCTTGATCAAATGGCAACAGAAAGTGAACTGAGACACTGGTTGTGGTTTTAGCATATATGAGACCTCAAAACCCACTCCACAGTGACATACTTCCTCCTACAAGACCATATCTGCTCCAACAAGGCCATACCTGTTATCATTCATAATGCTGGTGACCTGAGGCTGGCCCCACGAAGGAAAGTAGTGGGTAACCCCAGGCCTCTGTGTGTCCTCTGGCAGGTGACCTGAGGCCATGCAAGAGACAGATAGATATGCCATGCAAAGAGATCTGGGATAAATGTTTAACTGTTAAAAGACTTTTTATAACAGAGAGACAGGTTGGCTCCTAGCAGCAACACTCTGTTTCCTCCAAGGAAGACAGAAGAAAGATGGGCACAAAACAACATCCATCCAAAATTTACTTCACCAGGTGAAAGCACTACCCACTGGGAAGAATTGCCTTTCATGTAAACTAAAGATCTCCAGATGTGTACAAAGAATAAAATGGAATTGACTGCCTAGCTGCTCACACTGAGGTAGGTTTGTCTTCCTAGAGATTTCCTAACCCACAGGATCTTCTAAAACCTGGCAGTGATGGAGGAAGGTCATTGGCTAACAAAGGAACTGCCTTGGCCCATTTTATTGGTTAGAACATAGGTAGGTGGAGTAAACAGAACAAAATGCTGGGAGGAAGAGGAAGTGAGCTCAGACTCCACAGCTCTCCTCTCGGGAGCAGACACCTCAGAGAGATGCCATGCTCCTAGCTCCCAGGCAGACACAAGCAATGAAGCTCCAACCCAAGATGGACCTAGGCTAGAATCTTCCCGGTAAGTGCACCTAGGGGCGCTACACAGATGATTAGAAATGGGCTAAATTAATATGTGAGAATTAGCCTAGAAGAGGCTAGATAGAAATGGGCCAAGCAGTGATTAAAAGAATACAGTGTCCGTGTAATTGTTTTGGGGCATAAGCTAGCCAAGCAGGTGGCCAGGTGCTGGGAACACAGCCCCGCCGCTCCTATTACTACAGATGGAGCCTGACGTGGTAGCAGCAATTTCTCGGGTCTACTCTGCTTGCTAGAGGCAAGCAAGCGCTCTCATCTAAGAGAGGCTTCCTGACTCAGCTTTAGCTGCAAAACCCTGCAGCTCATTAAGAGGTCCTGCCACAAAACACTTAAATGGTGTTGACGAAAAGCTGAACACATGCTTTTTGGTTTTCAGCCATAGCGAAAAAAGCTGCGCCGTTTAAATGCCAGCTTTCTGGGCTGTCCTGCCAGGGCAAACTCTGACTCTTTCACACAGGCGGTTCGTGCGGTTTGCAAGCACAGGCTGCTGAAGCTCGCTTGCTGGCAGGGACCTTGAAATGCCATAGAGTTGTGGCAGTAAACATGGCTACAGCCAGTACCTCAGCCTTGAGGCTGGAAAGCTAAGGAATGGGCTACATCTAGCTGGCAAAGCCACGCCTTTAGTCCTACTGAGATTTCTTGGTAAATTAAAGACTCATGTGGTCAGAAAAAGAGAGATATACAGTAAAGAGAGATTCAAAGACAAAGAAAATTTTTAAATGGTTTACAGTGTGTTAAAAATATATGCAGACTAAAAGTTGAAGTTCTTAAAGTAAAAAACAAAAAAAAGGAAGAGAGTAGTTGTGTGTGGTAGTACACACCTTTAATCCCAACACTTGGGAGGCAGAGGGAGATTGACCTCTGTGACTTCAAGGTGTGGTAGCACACGCCTTTAATCCCAGTGCCTAGAAGGCAGAGACAAACAGATCTCTGTGAGTTCAAGGTTTAGTAGTGTACACCTTTAATCCCAATGCCTGGGAGGCAGAGACAGGCGGATCTCTGAGAGTTCAAAGACAGCCCGGTCTACAGAGTTATTCTAGGTCAAAGATACAGAGAACCTGTCTCAAAAAGCAAAAAGTTAAAAGTAAAAATAAACGAAATAGAGGTTAAAACAAAGCTGTACAAAGATGGAAAATAGACAGAGAATTTTGATACTGTATGCTATTATGCTCTCTTTGAATTGTTTGAATGCTGAGGAAGGAGCAACAGATGCCAAAAGGTATTTGTTTATAAATGCTGCTGAACTAATCCAACATAGATATTTTGATGCCTTGACTTTGAAATTTGGATCTAAGGACATGATGCTTTGGAAAGGAGTTTCTTATTTTGTTTTTACAGAGGATGAGACCCTGTTCATTTCTTCTATTCCGATCTGGTATGATGGACCACGCCCTCCTGAAGGGTTGGTGTGAACACCTTCAGAAAATTGCTTCGCTCAACTGCCAACTGAGATGAAACTAGCACACAGGTTATACCATGAAAGACCTAATTAACGATGCCCCCATTCAGCAGGAAGCAGTTTGGAGAGAAATAACTGTGCCCATATTCTCAAAAAATGTTTATAAATGTTCTTTTACATTTAAAGGGGGATATGATATAGGTATGAATAATTTGCATTAGTATAGATTTTGCTTTATTGATAGAGATTTATGGTCAATTTTGTTATATGTATATGTATTTCTGATATTGATTAAGGTAATGTGATTGTGTAGTTCATTATTAAAATGTAATGTATAATTAGGAAATATAGGTTGTTGATGGATAATCATAAATAATAGTCAAGTTTGTAGTAATGTTAGTTAATATTTTCTAGATGTGCGTAGATATATTTTAGATAGGCATTCTTCATATTTTTCAAAGATTATAGAATATGGCATTTTAAATGTTTTAATAACTTAGGACTTTTCATGACAATGAGACACTCTGCTCCTGGCAGCACCAATCTACTTCAAGAGGAAGATGGGCATCGAAGAGGCTTGTTATGGAGTTTGATAGCCATTTGGGCAAGAAACTGCTCTTGCCTGGACTATTGCATAAACTGGACACAGAGAACCCACAGAGAGAGGACTACTGAACTTGCCTAAGGTGAGATGATCTTTCAGGGTTCCTGATTCATGAAAGAGTCTGCGAAACATTGTGCAGGACACAACAGATAGTGACTGAACTGACTTTGAATTTTCCTGCTTTATGGAAATGTCTGCTGAATACCAAGGGCCTGACGGCTGAAGATGGATGCCCCAACGGTACAGAGGAACTTTGGGTGACTGTCCAGGCAGCGAGATGTCTCTGTCATTTCTCGAGTTTTAAAAGTTGCTTTTTTCTTGTTTGCTTAGGTAGTATTGTATCTTTCTGGAGTCTTTGATGGAATTAAGAATAGTTAGTTATAGTTATAGTTTTCCTTAGTTATGATAAAGATTATTGTAATTTTTACTTGATAACTGTTTTGTTATATGTAATTTTGCTATGTTAAAGTGAAGCCTTCCTTTTTTTTGTTTAAACAGAAAAAGGGGAAATGATGGAGGAAGGTCATTGGCTAATAACGGAACTGCCTTGGCCCATTTTATTGGTTAAACATAGGTAGGTGGAGTAAACAGAACAAAATGCTGGGAGGAAGAGGAAGTGAGCTCAGACTCCACAGCTCTCCTCTCGGGAGCAGACGCCTCAGAGAGATGCCATGCTCCTAGCTCCCAGGCAGACGCAAGCGATGAAGCTCCAACCCAGGATGGACATAGGCTAGAATCTTCCCAGTAAGCACACCTAGGGGCGCTACACAGATGATTAGAAATGGGCTAAATTAATATGTGAGAATTAGCCTAGAAGAGGCTAGATAGAAATGGGCCAAGCAGTGATTAAAAGAATACAGTGTCCGTGTAATTGTTTCGGGGCATAAGCTAGCCGAGCAGGTGGCCGGGGTGCTGGGAACGCAGCCCCACCTCCCCAATTACTACATGGCAGGCTCTGTTTTAAACAGCAAAAGGCAACTATGACCCTCAATGACCATGGAGGACCCTGAGCAGAGGCTCTGGGTAGATGATGGGGGAGTATCATCTATCAATCTGTTGATTTCATTGGTTAAGCAATAAAGAAACTGCTAGGCCCATTTGATAGGCCCACCCTTAGGTGGGTGGAGTAAACAGAACAGAAGGAATGGGAGAAAGAAGCTGAATGAGGAGTCACCATGGTTCTCCCATTCCAGGCAGATGCAGGTTAAGATCATTCCTGGTAAGCTGGCTCATGGGCTACAGTAGATTATTAGAAATGGGCTAATCCAGGTGCGAGAGTTAGCCTAGAAGAGGTTAGATAGAAATGGGCCAAGTGGTGTTTAAAAGAATACAGTTTCCGTGTAATTATTTCCGGTAAAGCTAGCCTTGGGGGTGGCCAGGTGCCAGGGACGCAGCCCGCCGCTCCTACTACTACAGGTAGATAAGCAAGGAAGCTCTCTTTTGTTTTTTAATCAATAACTCCTCTAGTAAAATTTTATCCTTCTCAAAGATCTGATGCAACTTGACAACTGAGAGGTATGGTCAGTTTAAAAGGACAGCCTCACCAAATTCCAGAAACATATACAAATACAAGTTACTAAAATGTGTACCTGTAAGTTATAAAGGTGTGAGGACAAATACAAATTATTAAATTTCTCTCTCACGCTGCCTTTTATACTCTTAAAGATCATAAAGTATCTTAAAGATACTTTTCATTGTGCAAAAACATCTGTCACAGTCATTCTGACATAAATTTGCCACTGTTATATACAATGTATGTGTCTAAAACTTATGTTTTTACAAACTCAAAAAATTCTTATGAGTTCCAGGGAGCTGAATTAAAGGATCCACCTTAAACAGGTCAGATACACCCCTCTAAATTCACTGATACTGAAACTTTTTTTTCCTTCCTAAACTTAACTTTGTTCTCTGCTCTGCCAACACCTTGCCAGGTCCAAGTTCCACACCACAAACCCTGGACAGGAATAAAGCAACCAGCTACCCCAGGATGTGACGAGAGCCCAGATATTTCAGCCCCCCCCCCCAAGAAAGACTTTGACACCCACAAATAAGCAGGAGGCAGTCTTGAGAATCTGCTGCCCTGATTCCTTCGACCTGCTATGCCTAGCTCCCACTTTTTTTATTATGAGAAAGGGGTGAGAATGTTGTAATCTGCTGACCTGGTCTGTCACCTGGGTACCCTGTCCCTTTAAGAGACAAGCTCCGCCCACTTCCAACCTCCCCCTTTCACTAAGACAAGCAGATCTCCATCCTTCTATCCAGGTCTCTCTCTCTCTTTCTCTCTTTCTCTCTCTCTCTCTCTCTCTCTCTCTCTCTCTCTCTCTCTCTCTCTCTCTCCCTCCCTCTCCCCCCTCTCTCTGTCCTCCTTCTGGAAAGGCAGCTTCTGCCTCTCTCTCTTCTGCTTCTCTCCCTTCCTCCCCACTCTTTTTCTCCCCTTTCCTCTTTCTTTCCCTTCCTTTTCCATAACCCATTAAATAAACTCTATACCCCAGTTCTCTCTGCATGACATATCTATCTGTGTCCTGCTCGGCCTCAGTCTACCCGCCGGAGGACCCATTGGGGTTTTGGGTCACCTGCCAAGGTCCCTCTTATGGCCAGCATTATGAACAATGGCAATACCTCCTAATAATACAACTCTCTTGGGGAGCCATTTTCTTTCAAACTACCATAATAGTTAAATCTCAAAATCAATTCTTAGGTCTAACCTCCTCCACAGAGACTCTGCTTAATTCAATGATTCCCCCCCACACACACTCAATTCTTATTTGTTAAACATTCTGGAAATGGAAATACAGAAATAGAAATATGCATAGGATCATTTAATTAGTGATATTAACAATAGATTTTTGTGATAATCAATTTTGTACCCTTACTTTCTCCTTCCCTAAGGGATGTAAACGCAGGG
This sequence comes from Microtus pennsylvanicus, assembly GCF_037038515.1. Taxonomy (NCBI): domain Eukaryota; kingdom Metazoa; phylum Chordata; class Mammalia; order Rodentia; family Cricetidae; genus Microtus; species Microtus pennsylvanicus. The sequence continues at coordinate 71,836,283 of NC_134584.1, forward strand.
CATAAGGTAATATTCTTACAGAGAAAACAGAAATGGGTTTCTCTGGGAGAGCAGAGGCTTGCAGTGAACTAAGTTGGGCTGAGAACTTACTCAAAAGGGGAAAATTAGCTATAATAAATTCTTTTACATTTATTCCTCCCTTTTAATTTTTTCAGTATGAAACATGTTTGTGATGTCGGAGATTGGGCAGTTACCATGTAACTATAAGATTATTTTTTTAAAGGTGAGGGGCCAGGCAGTGGTGGCACTTGGGAGGCAGAGGCAGGCGGATCTCTGAGTTTGAGGCCAGCCTGGTCTACAAGAGCTACTTCCAGGACAGGCTCCAAAGCTACCAGGAAACCTCATCTCAAAAAGAAAAATAAAAGGTGAAGGAAAAAACCCATAAGACCTAAACTCTGAAATCATTCAGCCAGCAATTCCCTGTCCTCCAGACTCTAAGTCTGTTAAGAAAGTCAAGCACAGTTCCAGTTGACCCATGACTCTTCTTTTCCGTGTCCCCATTATAGTAAAACAGCATGGAACGGGGAGGGTTGGGAGGTGGAGAGAATCTGGGAGGAGACAGGAATAGAAAAGCATGATAAGAATATATGTATAAAATTATTTTCTATTAAAAAATGTTTCAATTGGGAGCATATCAGAAATGTTCTGTAAAATCATCAAGGGAGGTTAAATTCAAGAGTGATTATAAAATTTCCAAATCTCTCTTGTGTATTGACATCAACTGTTAACCTTAGAGGCTTTGATATACAAATAAAATTATTTTCTTTGTACTTAATTGTTTTTTAAATTTTGAGATAAGGTCACATATAGCCCTGGTCACCTTAAACTCAGGGTATAGCTGGGGATGATCTTGAACTTCTGCATATCCTTCCGAGTTTTGAGATTGAAGCCTTTGTCCACCTCATCTACTTTATGCAGTGCTGAGGATCAAGCTCCAGTGTTTTCTGTACCCTAGGCTAAGCAACATCCTCAGCCCCAAGACTTGTTCTTTTTTTTAAAATTTATTTATTTATTAAAGATTTCTGTCTCTTCCCCGCCACCTCCTCCCATTTCCCTCCCCCTCCTCCAATCAAGTCCCCCTCCCTCGTCAGCCCAAAGAGCAATCAGGGTTCCCTGCCCTGCGGAAGTCCAAGGACCACCTACCTCCATCCAGGTCTAGTAAGGTGAGCATCCAAACTGCCTAGGCTCCCACAAAGCCAGTATGTTCAGTAGGATCAAAAACCCATTGCCATTGTTCTTGAGTTCTCAGTAGTCCTCATTGTCCGCTATGTTCAGCAAGTCCGGTTTTATCCCATGCTTTTTCAGACTCAGGCCAGTTGGCCTTGGTAAGAGGAACATAGGATGTAATCACTCATATTTGGTTTCTAGCCATAAATAAAGGACATTGAGCCTATAATTAGTGATCCTAGATAAGCTAAATAAGGAGAACCCAAAGAAAAACATACAGGCATCCTCCTGAATGTTAACCTTCATCAGGCAATGAAAGGAGACAGAGACAGAGACCCACATTGGAGCACCGGACAGAAATCTCAAGGTCCAAAATCAGGAGCAGAAGGAGAGGGAGCTCGAGCAAGGAACCCAAGACTTGTACTTAAACAGGACCTCTGCCTGAAGCTTCCAAACCACAGCTTAGGAATGCCTTGTTTATCCTAGATTGTAAGGAGTGATAAAGAAACTTGGGACACAAGGCTTCCCGTCCAGCTCAATGAAATCCTTGACTGGTGGGCAGTTTGGGTTTCAGTTAATTGTCTCATTCTTCAATCAACCCCTTCAACAAGGCCTCATTTCTTTAGAGTCTTTGCTTAAGACAAGTGAGAAAAATAACCCTCTGTGGACAAGGGTTCTGCAATAGTCTAACCCAGCAGTGTGTTTAGAGCTGTGTACCCTAACTCCATTTAATCAGCAACTGGCATATTCAACACCCAAATTTAAACCATTGCAGACTCAGAAAACAAATTTAATGTCAAGAGTTCCTTAACGTTTTGACAAATGTTGCCTGCGTACATCCTTCACTGGGGTGATGACTCAGTGGGTTAAAGCCTTGCCAGGTACATGTGAGGACCAGAGTTAAGGTCCCTGGAGCACACACAAAAGCCAAGCAGAGTAGCACATATTCTAAAACAGTACAACAGGGAAAGCCAGTGCAGAGATAGACAAATCTCTACAAGTTCAAAGGCCAATTAAGCTGGGTACATGGTGGAAACTGGGGAACACAGTGGAATAAAAACTGTTTTTTTTTTTTGTCTCAAACTAGGTGGAAGAGGATCAACCCCCAAAACTGTACTCTGACTTCAACCACCTGGCATGTTTATATTCCCCACTAACCCTAAGACACCCACATTCACACTCACATATGGTGAGGGGAGGGAAGGAGAGAGAGAGCTAAAGCATAGACAAATATACACGAATAAACAGTTAATACATATACTACCTGAAAGGAAAATATTTTAAACAATTCAGTATTTTCTTTTGACTTGTTGAAGCAGAGGTCACTCTAGTGGTTAAAAAGAAGCACATAACAGACCACTCCAGTCCTGTGGTTTTTGTTGTAAACACCCTGTCATGCTACCTAACAGAGCCTATGATAAAGGTTCCTTTTCCAGTAAATCAAAGATATGCCAAACACTATCTAAAAGTTGGTTAAAGCTATAAATGCCCTTCTGGCAATGCCCTTCCTATTCATGGAAGGATCTGAAAGCATGCTGGTACAACTGGGCACCCGCTACTGCTGCCAGGAATCCCTGCTATGATATGTCCATGGAAGCCTGGGCTTTACTCCAAGGAACTGGAGCTGGAAATGTCTCCATCTGCTCTTCCAGAGGACTATTAAGGAATTGTTCCATTCCATAGCTACCCAAAACAAGAATATTCTCCTGAAGCTAGTTATTGACTCACACATTCTACTGTCATTTTTCCAGTCCAGAGTACAACAAATCTCCCAAGCCTTACAGGTAACTGCATGCACATGAGTTCCTTCTAAGGCTTTAAGGGGGAGTCTCAACCATGAAATGTTAAAGGTATCTGATACCGCAACACTCTCAGAAGTAGCCATGTTTAGAGTCAAGAGGTTACACAGTGAATGGGTAGAATTTTAAATGCTTATTATATGTATGATTTCATATCAAGTTGAACACTTACAGAGGTTCGTTAAGCTGGTGAGTCATCTGGCAGCAGAGAAATATATACTTAATGTGTTTTCAGTCTAAACTGTGAAACTGTCCTCTCCTGACTTGCATGCCAAGTTCCTCAAAAATGTCATCTGGAAATTATTATCTTTAGTACTGTACAAGATTACAGCTAGTGTCATCTCGCCTAAGGCTGCCTCGAGAAGAAAAAGATGAGATAAAAAGGAGATTTCAACTCTTTTTAACTGTAATTTTTATTGACTACACAGAGGCTACATGACTGCAGCAGATGCCGAATGTCATGTGACATCCTACTGAAATACACAGTGGAAGACACGAACAGTAAAGGAGCCAGGAGGCAGTAGGGCAGGTTCACTGAGCGAGGCATCTGTGCCCTGTCAGAAATGCGGTCTGCAAACTTTAAAAATACATATTAATCACACACTCTAGCAGTTCATGTTTCCTGATATTGTTTGCAGATATGCATAGCCTATACTATAAACAGCATTTCTTTCTTGGAATTTACTATGGGCAGTATTCTAAATTTGTTCATGGCTTTGCTGTCATCAAAGTTGTTAAGACTTCTTCCCTGGAGAGAATGACAAAATTTATCATTTCTAAAGTTAGAATGATAACAGAAGATGCAAAGTCCACATTAGAAATCTTGATATAATTTAACTAAAGTTCAATCAGAATCACAAATATAGTCCAGTAGTTCTCTGTTCCAGCTAAGATAATTTTTACATTTGCTGTACAAAGGGATGAGAAAAAACTTTCAAAGCAATTGGCCCCAGCTAACTGTGGGCCTTGAGGTCATAATCTGTCATTCAGTCCCCATATCTTCAGACTTTCTACATTACAGTTAATCTACTGTGACTCAACTGGGATGCTCACAGGGATTAACTCTGAAGTGGTAAGGTTTGGTAATTCACTATTTTACAAGGAAACCTTAAAACGTATTCATGAGTACACCAAACAGTAGTGATAGAAATAAATACCTTTTGTACTAACCGTTCTCAGTGAAGCAGTTCTATCAGACAAGTTAGATGGCTGGGGTCCCATAACACACATTCTAGAATCCAAATCAAGCCCACCACTAAGCAGTAGCATAATGGACAAAATGGCCAGGATTTAGAACTGTCTGACATTAGATAGGACATGGCTCTCCAGCTTCACACAGTGTATAAACCCCAGTGACCTGGAGAATGGGGGCACAAAACGGCCCTTTAACATGAGTCAGCATGAGGCAAAGGGAGTATTTTAACATCAGGTGGGAGAGTGACCCCAAGAGTTTCTAGTCCCTACAGTAGGGTTCCCTGGCTGA